>NC_056738.1:98250539-98357821 GCF_019279795.1 Protopterus annectens | reverse complement strand
ATTATTTCACATGGGTAACCACTGTGATGCATTGCAGGTCTAACCAGTGTATATTAACAGGACCACCATACATTATGTGTATATGTGTTATGGCAGATAGCATGCAATTAATATGATCTGTGCATGCAATTAATATGATCTGTGCTTTATCAAGCCTGGTAAGTAATAACAGTCTCACCTGACACAGGCTGCTGTCACTGCAAAACACCAGAGGTACCTAAACAGGAGTGTCACAGCAGTAAGATCATTATCCACACCTGTGTAATAGCTACAGGGTGCAATGTCCATGTTAGCACATTAGCCAGTACAATACACTATACTATGGAGTATGCACATCTGTGCATACATTGAGTAGCAGACTATAGTATGTGGCATGTGTGCATACATGCCTTGCATATGATGTTACATTACATATTGTATAATAACACATGTAACTATGTGAACTATAGTTGTGTTATATATGCAGTATTGACTTACCAGGCAACTCCAGGCTCAGTGGTTGATAGACACTCACCTCCACAATACCAGCTAAAGCTTGTGGATGGAGGTCTGCAGGTGTCCCCAGATTGGCCAGTAGCTCCTCGGTATGTGTGAGTTGGAGCTGGGTGAGTGGCCCCCCCACCTGTTGCACCTTGTTCCCTGGTGATTGCATTAGCATGCTGTTTCGCCCATCTTTTGAGGTCGGTGCAGTGTTGGCGCACCTGCTGATAGGTGCGATTGTGGCCGCCAACATCATTTACCCTCCTGCAGAGTTCCTCCCACAGGGCATCCCACTGCTGTGCACCCTGTGGCACATGGCTGAAGAGTATTAAATGGCTGTCAAGGAGGTATGGGATGAGGACCTCATCCTCCAAGCGGGTGTATGCTGGCAGCCTGGCACGTGGCATACCTGGAAGACATAATGATGGAGACAGGTCACAGAAATTCATAGAGAAGTACAGAAGTACAGCTGAACATACATGTGTATCACATTTATTAAGATTACAAATAAGTATTTGCAGATCTACATGACACTAACACCACTGACATGTTTAACTCACACACATTTGACACTTACTGGTGATGTGATGTTATCACCATATATGTGTGTGTCAAGTGATGACATTGCTCATACTCCATGTTGATGTTCTTTTGATGTGGGCATGTCTGTTTGCCTGTACTGGTATCTTTACCTATCAACACATGCCTGGATGTGTTCACATTAATGCAATAGACCTTAATGCTGTGTATATGTCACATATATAGTCATTCACAGCCTTAAGGGATGTGACCTGTGACCCTGCAGACTTGCTCACAGAATATTTTACATGTATGTGTTTTGCCATATACATCTACATGGCACTGTACAGCTGTGTAGCATCCTGACATGTATTACCTGTGTTGCACATGTGAAACACATGGGGCAATAGCTAGCCTGATGGTATATGCAGGGTTGGATATCAACTATAGCATGTATGATCATAGTGAACTAGTAGGCTATATGCCCTGGGCCATTTATGAGCCTAGGCTGAAAGGTTACCTAGCTGTAGCCAACATACAGGTAAGTTTCAGTGGCCAGTTCAAGCAGTGCCACAGAAGTGATCCACAGGGTTACTGATATATTTGCCATGCGGTCATCACACCATGTCACAAAGAGGGTTGATGTGCAGCTTCGCTGGACAGGGCTGCCTAGTATGGCAGAAGTATGTAAAGTGTATGGGACAGAGATCTGTCAGGCATGTTGTGATCCTTGTACCAGAAAGGTGGAGGTCCATGAAGTATGTGTTTATTTGGAATCAGGATGTGTTAAGTGTAGCATGTCCAACATCTCTGGGTTGGACATGGCTTTATTCAGGGTAGGCTGCCTGCTACATAGTGGAGCTAAGGATTGGGAAGGGTATTGTAGGCCATCTGAACATGGGCAATAACCCTTAAAGGAAATATGTGATCTATTATGGGTCACATGAGTGTGGAGTATGGCTGAACAATGATCTCTATATTCATGGATGGCACCCTGTCATGATTAGGGGTACCACATATGACTACCTGACTGGTGTGGTGAAGTAACTATCAAAGGAAAGACTACTGTCCAGCTGCATCCCATACACACACAGTTTCCATTATGTTGACCGCTGCCTAGGTGGTAGTTCATGGGTACAGGGCTTTTAACATAGGGGATGACAATGCAATACTTAGCTGTCAGACTGTGGCCATACATCACACACCACACATCTGACCCACAAAGGCCCTTCTGTATGTTGACCGCAGCACACATTGAGTCAACTATTGCTCCTAGTTCATAGTCATTTGCAAACATCAATAGGCAGATGCCTTCTGTGTTAGTCTGTGTAGTATAGATAACAAAGAGGGGGAGTACCAGTAATGAACCCTGTATCACTGTAGCTGGCACTGGTTTGATGTGCGTGCATTAGTCAGACACCTTCTGTAGTGTTGGTTCTGCCAGCAGTCCAGTTGCCAACCACTCCTGTGACATAGGAATGTACACTTAGTTTACTGACTGTAGCTGGAACACAGTATGGGTGATGGTGTCCTAAGACCTGGCAAGGTTATGGTATGCTGTGTGAATCAACCTTACTGTCATCTACATCTGTACTGACTACATCAGATAAGTTGATCACAGTTCATGGCCTTACAGACCAGACTCAGCAGGGTAGTAGTGCACTATTTCCCATTATCAGTGGTGTCTCCCCCTTTGTGGGGTGTGATAACTGTTGATGTGCACCATTCAGTGTGTACACAGCCTGACATGGAGCTATGATTGAACATGATGTGCATGTGGAGAGAAAATTGTTTTTACATTTGTGAAGGATACACCCTGGGATGTTGACAGGTCCCATGAAAGCTGTATGTATGGCTTTAGAGAGTGCAGCTTGTACCTGCATAGTTGTTATTACAGGGGCTCTGTAATGTACATGGATATATAAATATGTGTACCTGTTGGGGGTTGGGAGTGGGTTTAGGTTCTCCAAGACCCTATCTGGATGAACAGGTGCTATTTCTGTAGGTGCAGTACTTTCCATGCCATAGTGCTGTGCAGCACAGCAGGTCTTGTTGTTGCCATTACGATTCATAACACAGCTATAGAATGCTGTGTGGTTGGCCTCCTAATATGTGGCCAATTAGTTTCACAGTAGCTTTGTGTGGTTTTATATGTTGTATCTGCATCTTACTGAGGCTGACCAGGGATCTCCTCCACTCATGTGTATTCACTCTTGCAACAGTTATTACCTTCTGTGGTACAGTTTAAGGCAGGGTACCACCAGTTTGCCTTCTTGTTTGTGTTTAGTTGAATCTTGGTTCAGTGGCACAATCATTGCACGTATGTGACTGCTGAAGGTTCATTTGTATAGGATTCAGCATTTGCACATGCATTGTCCATCTGCATGGGTGCCATGACAGTCACCACTTTGCTCTTACGAAGCATAACATCGGCTCTGCAGACTATGTATAGCATACTGTTAGCCCTGTTTGTGTGACTATTCTGATCCAGGTCATTGGGTTGATGTAATCCAACATGCATTGAGCGCAGGTGTTTGTACATGAGGTGTCTTCCCAGTTCATAATGGAATAGTTGAGAGTGGCCATTATTATGGTTTTCTGTCTCCAACCTAATCTTCCTCATTACAACACAATATGAGAGTTGAGAATTCTGCGGCATGGTGGGTGATCTGTCACAAGGTGCAATTTGGATTCCACTTTGGCACAAAGGTAGTTGCTCAGCATAATGCATCTGAAGTTATGCAACTGCAACTAGCGTGGGGGTGTACATATCCTTCAGGAATATGGACACACCTGCGTCCCATGGCTATTACAGAAACATTGTAGCTACCTTTAGCTGCAATCCTCTGAGGAGCACATCACATCCTGATAGTTGAATACAGATGATGCAAGTGTCTACAGGTCTGTTTCCTTTTCTGGGTATATACTCACATATCCACCAGAACCATGAGCTCTGTTGGGCACAGACACCCACTCTCTAAACAGAGTCATGTATCAATAGACTCTGCTGCCACTGTCAACATGATCATGATATAATCAGATAGTGTAAGCCATCACCTATGAAGCGGCTATTACACACGGGCAGCAGTCTCCTACATCTTACACTCCTAATGCAAATGTTACACTGGAGTTAAAGATGATATGCAACCAGTTTCATTACCAGTACTGTGCACTACCTTACATAGAGTATGTGCAGGCGGCTGTTAGGTTGGCAATGAGAGGTTAGGCTACACAAACCCGGTAGTTCAACCAGTGTGTCATTACTCTCAATATCCACTCTATGTAGGTGTGCACATAGCCATTTGGCCCAGCCCTGTAACATGGGTCACTACACATTTGCATAACATGTACACATGCACAGCTGTTATTGCTTGCAAACGATACTAGAGAGGTCCAGCCCTGTAACAAGGGTCACTGCACATTTGCATAACATGTGCACATGCACAGCTGTTATTGCTTGCAAATGATACTAGAGAGGTGGATATTAAATGTGTTATGTGCATGGATAGTTACCTAGCTCTTCCAATTATCTTTGCTATCATGCTGCTAAACTGTCAGATGAATACAAGTGATATGTATCCTGTTATTGAGTATTGTAATTACCAATAGACATAACTAATGTTTGCATAACATAACAGAAATGCTATTTAAAATGGAATACAGATCTGCCTAAAATACTGTACATTCCACAGTTATTGTCACAATATCCCACAATGCAAGCCATATTTGCACAGTAAGCCCACCTTTGACATGTTCATCTTACTTATACACCCATACATATGTCTACTGTTACAATATATCGACATATACTATCCCCTGTTATAGCACATACTTGTTGGACCAACCCTGACACTGACAGTGGCTGGAAGCGAATTGGTGAGTTCCAAGCCCATATACATCATCCCTTGTGGTGTATGAGGAGTTTGCTGTGTTACCTACAGCAGTACACACATAGAATACTACAAGCATTACTACTGCTCAACAATACATCGCTACAAGATAGCTATTTTCACTATATGCATTGATTACACTGTAATTCTTACAGAACAGGTACTACATACACAGACATACTAAATGTTATACATACCTTCTTAGTAATTGGGGGTGTTATTGACTGGTATATTACTCATTTTCGGTTTGTGTTTCAGTATTTTGTACTGTTCTACAGGTAGATACAGATGGTTTGAATGTGTGACAAGGCATCCTTTTATAGTTACAGATCAGTAACGTGCTATCCCGATAACCAATTGGTGTTCCTAAGTAGTTAATTACATGCACATCAGCTGCACAGCTACTGCCTTAGCCAATACCATGGCAACAGTGGAATATAATTGAGTACTCCACTTGGGCGTTGTCCCTTTGCATTACTTGTGAGGAAGACAGCCTGGAAGTGTTTGAAATCTATTGCAACAGGTGTATGGAGACGGACACTAATATATTGTGTGTAATGCCTAGAGGATTTGGTCTAAATGTGAGTACTGCTGTTATATTTCTTAACATTGCTACTTGTGCAGGGTTTGCCTGTACCTAATATGTCTGCATATGTTTCAGTCTGGCCAGGATGTTTGACCAGCTCAAGGCTGCATAGCTATGCATATAATGTTAGGGGGTTTACAGTGTGCTTAGCAGACATCTTTAGTTTGGTGTTAATGTGTATCATACTGTGCTGATAATCAGTAATCGGTAACACTTCCTGGTATACTAACTTTTCAACCCCCTGAAACGGGATTAGTTCAAACAAACCCTGTAACATCAGCAGCTGTTCCACTGTATAACAGCAACTATTTCACATAGGGCCATGTTAGTGTGTCTGTGTCCAGGTATGTTAAGGATTCAGCAGATGTCGTACAGTGGTTGAATAATTGGTTATGGTATGACAGTATGTATTGATGTAATTAGTTTGGGTGTGGGGGAGATGGTGGGTGTACATAGCAGATGCAGGTGTGTAGGAACCACTTTTATACACCTTCTATATGTGTGTGGGGGTTCTTGCCCTATGTGAACACCTATCCCTTAGTGGACTAATACTATGGTAATTGCAGCCTGATTCATTAAGGCACTGTTAAATGCTTTCTGTATAGCATGCAGGTACTGTTAGTCCTTGAATCCTTTTAGCAATACATCGGAATGTAATAAAGTTTTGCGAAATGAAAGCTGTCTGTGTATTTTTGTCATGGATATTTGAAGTCATTGTAGTTGTGTTGGTGACTGTGTCCATAAAACATATTTGTAATAGTGTATTGGCATATACACTTCATATGTTATGTTCATATTGTTTGGGGGGGCAGAATGTGTGATTGCTATGGTCCATGTTATACTCAGATATGAACACTTCAGATGCTGTCTACACACGTATGTATGTGTGTATATATATATATATATATATATATATATATATATGTGTGTGTGTGTGTGTGTGTGTATAGATATAATATATAATATATGTTATTGCATACGTTTATCTGTACCTCCATAGATGTGTAGATGTTTTTAACCTATCTATATATCTACATATATATGCATATCTCTATATATCGACATGTCTCTCTCTCTCTCTCTATATATATATATATATATATATATATATATATATATATATATATATATATGAGCATACACCTTTCATTGGGTACATGGCGGTTTGTCCCATTTCAACACATTCCTCTCTTTTGTGTTTTAACCTGTCTGCATACACAACTGGCATAGGTACATCTCAGGTAGCTTAGTGGTAGGTTACTCTGAGGATGGAGTCCATGGTTTTGTGTTATCATCCAGGAAGGTGTTATTATTTTACCTCTCGGAGTAGGCACTGGTAGGGAAAGTGTGAATAACAACATTTAAGTGGTTATAAGCAGATTTGCCTGTTTTCTGTGTGACTTTAAGCAAAGGTTAAACCTGTGAAGCGCTTCTCCATTTAACCATGTTTAAACACCACTTACCATCGCGCAAACCCGTGCAAACCCGCTTACAACTGCCTAAATGTGCTTTAATCCACCTGCATCCAACAGCCCTTATTCTGGCCCTCAAAATAACTTAACAGCCCTTGCAGGTCTTGAACCCAGGAACATGAACACCACAGTCACTGACTTTACCACTAAGGCATCTGAGATATGTACAAATGTTATGGTGTTTAGAATATACATTTTACTACAAGCATTCCTCACTACTGAAAACAAATGTGACAGTCAGTTGGTGTACATATGTCTGATACATGTTAATGTTCATATGTTTGTGGAATTAGGTGTTGCAATGTGACATAACAGAGTGTATTATAGATGAGAAAGGTTCTTGTTTTGTGTCCTTTTTATATTGTCCCCATACTCCATGTATACCCCTCCAGTTCACTTATTGAACATCCGACCCAGGCTCACCTTGATGCATGATTTCATTACCCATCATTCCTCCCCCACCCCAATCTTCACATACACAACAACCATCCCTTCTATGGTGAATTAGGTTAATATTAATAGTTATAATACCAGAGCTACATGTGTTTTGTGTACACTTCAATTCCTTTGGATTGCTTCTGTGTCACGAATTGTGTTTATAGATGTTTATGTATATGGCTACTGATGTATATATATATATATATATATATATATATATATATATATATATATATATATATATATATATATGTGCAGACATCACTGGCATGCATATATATATATATATATATATATATATATATATATATATATATAGTATTAATTTGTAACAGTTATACATATGTAGACTTGTATATGTTGGTTCACAAACTGCAGTACATTACAATGTACTGTACATATGTACACATAGTGACTGTCCGATTTGTGGTCATTACTGTGGAATGCATATGGTATAAGGTGTAGTCTAAAGACCATGAAACATGTATACACCTCAGATGGCTTAGTGGTAAGTCCCATGACTATAGTGTGCATGGTCCAGGGTTCAATAGCTGTGATGCTTTAAAAATGTTTTTTACTCCAGAATAAGGCTCATTTAGGCAGTTGTAAGCATGTTTAAAAGTGTTTATGTGACATTAAAGCAGTGGTTAAACACAGTTAAACAAACTTTGCAACGTATAACCTGTGCATGCAAACACGACCACATCCGCTAACTACTCAGGATATACATTTCATTGAAGTAACATCTCACTATGTGCTTACATAACATTACATTCTCTGTTGACTTTACTCTCCAGCACACATGGGTTTATATGGGTGTTTCGAATGTTTATTATACAGACGAATACTACCTATATATGCAAGCTGTGGTTAAGGTATACTTTTTAACATGATAAACATCCCTGACTTTATTGGGATTTGTACCCTGAATGCACAGGCTATGCAGATGCTGTAACCATTACCCTATTGACATTAACATTGCTTCCACCTATTTCCTATTTATAGGATTTCTATGTGTAAGCTAGGCTAAGCAAAGGGTGGAGGCACCCAAACCCACTGAGCTTCACTTAGTCTTGAAATAAAAACATATAACAAATGAAATGAGAGACAATAAATTACATTCCTAACTACATTGGGCATAACCCCTCACTGACACTTCAAGGGAAACCTTGTTGTGTGAATGGGTAACAGAATATACACCCCTGGGATCATGTGTCCCAGAACCATACAGCCAGGGGGTGGGGGAGCCCATCCAGTTTGATAGCTGCAAGACCTGTTGGGGAAATTGAATGGTGTTGAACTGTCACATTAACATGCCCTCTTTAGATCACTAAGTGCCCCTATCACCCTCCACCACCCCAGTCTTCAACAGCTTCCAGCAACTCTGCCTGGAATTGCTTCATTGGCTATGCTTGACAGAGGCTCACTTACGTCATCAATGGTGCGGAGAAAGCCAACACACTGTAGCTATGCTTCTAATTGCCCTTGGGCAGATAGCCTACTACCTATCTGTGAACCTCTAAAGTGCAGGCCATCATAGCCATAATAAGTGAATAAACAGACTTTCATATCACAATATACAGTGAGAAATCACCATGTAGTCAAGAAACAGTTAAGTACAGCAAGACCATGCAGAACATTGATACTTAATCACGCCAAAAGCCTATCTTGGAAGCTAGAAGACTTGTATTAGTTTAAGGCCTTCTATTGCTTACCAGTAGGTTGCCTACAGGAGAGATGAGAAACAAGCATAGATGGGAAACATGCATGCAACAATACCATACCGGCTTAGGTGTCAGCCTTAGGCTTTGGAATACTGGCCAAGGCTATTGGCACCCCCCCCCCCCCATGGTGCCTTTTTTAGGAGAGTCTCAAAGGTGAATACCAGCACTGTAAACAGCACAATAGCAGAATCAATGAGGGTTATGCTACTCAACACCAGGGGTTGTGATCATAACATGCATGCACTCACAGCACTTCTCAGTATGGACACTGTCAACATCTGTGCAGTAACTGAGACCTGTTTTAAGGCTCCTGAGAGCACACCAGCACTACCACACTACAACCCATACCACACATTTCGTCCACAGAACATGGACTGACACAGACATGGAGGGGGATGTATCCATATTCATCAGGGATACCTACACCTCCAGGTTAGTGGGGCAGTATGATACCACTGAGATCATCCATGTGCAGCTAATGTCAGCCACAACTGCAATGTAAACTGTGGCCTACTACAGATCACCTTCCATGACCCAGGACCACCACTCCACCTACCTGGAGATAGTGGAGAACATGACAGTCCTACCACACACCCTGGCATTGGTCAGTGTCAACTACCCTACCATTAACTGGGAAACTTCCTCAAGTACTCACTTCCAGGCCCAGCGCTTCCTGGAATTTATCACCTCATATGCCCTGTATCAGGTGGTAAACTCCCTAATGAGGGGTGGAAACATAGTAGAAGTGGTAATCACCAACATGGGAGACAGGTGCACCACAGCAGAGATAAACTGGTCACTGGTTAGATCTGACCATGAACTATTCACTGTTTCCACATCCAATCATCTCCTCCACCCATGAAAACCACAGTGTATACCTTTCCTACAGCTAAATTCACACTACTAGAGACAGGGATGGGGGGTTTTGCAGCCCCCACGCTAAGGGGAAACACTGCTCAAGATACATACAGATTTACAAATGCAATCTATAAGCACCTACAAGGATGTATGGATCATGCCATCACTGGTAAACCAAGACTCACTCCTCCTAGACAAGGACACCAGTCTGGTGGACCCCTGCAATAATCAAAAAACCACAGGCTGTACTGCACAAAATAGATCCAAACACAAATAAATCACGCCAAAATTTAATGCAAAGCTTTCGGGTTAACCACCCTTCATCAGTACATAAAAACATGTAACCTTTTCATTATTTAAATAGGGAGCCATTTAAGATCACATGTTACAGCCAGCCTAACATCATGAACTAACAATTAACTTTTAAAATGACATCGCATTTAACAAGATTTTGTATTTAAAAGAAATTTGCGTTTAAAAAAATATATATAATAATGCCTAAAACTTATTTAAAACATGTTACTATATTCTAGACATATAAGTACATATATAATAATAATATTAAAAATATATTAAATTAAACATTTTCTCTTTGCCTTTTTATTAATACCGGCTTTAAACTAACAGCATTGTTCAAACCGGGCTTGGCATCTGCCTGAAGTCTAATGATCCATTCATACTCCTTCAATTCCAGAGTATTATTCATATCACCCCCCCTACTTCCCATACCCACTGTACCTATACACCTAAACTTGAATTTATGTGTACTATTATTCTCAGAGTTATGCTTACTCAATGCATTTGTTACCACTTTCCTTCTAATCTCTGATTTATGTTCTACTATCTGCTCTCTTAATTTCCTAGTGGTCTTACCCACATAAAATGATGTACATAATGTACATGTGGCTAAATATACCACTTGGGTCGTGTTACAGTTTATGGGGGTCCTGAAGGTGAATATTTCTTTAGTTACAGGATGTTCAAAATTATCTGTCTCATCATATATCTCACTACACCAACTACAATTATAACATTTTTTTTGTCCCCATTTTCCATTGAGTTGTTTCTTTTACTTCTTTAAAATCCGTGTAACATACTTTTTGCTTTAATGTTTTAGAATTTCTATAGGAGAATTGTGGTTTCTCTCCCACTATAGTTTTAATCTCCGGCATAGCCATTAAAGTAAGCCAATTTTTCTCTTATTATATAACGTATATCTTTAGTATTGACATTAAATGTAGTAACATATTTCACTACATTCTCTTTTCTATCTAACAACTGTGGCTCTTGTGCCACCTTTATACTAAAGATTGGCTTATATTTATCTATTCTGCCTTTTACTACATCTTCATATATATTATTTACAACTTGTTCAAGATAACCATTCCCTTTAAATTCCTGCATCATTTCCTTAGCTTGATCTATGAAGTTACTTTCTTCAGTGTTGTGCTTGCTAGCCCTTATTAATTGCGCCCTCAGTATTACTTTAAATGTGTGCAGTGCATGCATACTACTCCTATTACTATATCTACAAATATTTACTTCCTTTTTATATATTGTAGATTCTATTTTTTTCTTCTTTCCTATACAGTTGGATATCTAAAAATACTATACTTTCTTCTGATGCCAACATTTTGAACTTTAAAAACTCCGTGGAATTATTTAAATACGTGATATAATTCTCTAATTCCTCCATATTACCATCCCATATTAAAAAACAATCATCCACGAACCTTCTATAAAACTTGACCTTCTTATTTAATCCATTTTCCTCACTAAAAATATAATGCTTCTCCCATTGATATAATACCAAGTTGGCATATGTATTTGCTACTGGGGTGCCCATTGCTACCCCAGTTAACTGCAAATATGGTATTTTGTCAAAAATGAAAACATTTTTTGTTAATATTACCTCTAATAGGTACAGCCAGCCTAATATCAAAGAGAAAATGTTTAATTTAATTTAATATATTTTTTGTTAATATTACCTCTAATAGGTACAGCCAGCCTAACATCAAGGAGAAAATGTTTAATTTAATTTAATATATATTTAATATTATTATTATATATGTACTTATATGTCTAGAATATAGTAACATGTTTTAAATAAGTTTTAGGCATTATTGTATATATATATTTTTAAACGCAAATTTCTTTTAAATACAAAATCTTGTTAAATGTGATGTCATTTTAAAAGTTAATTGTTAGTTCATGATGTTAGGCTGGCTGTAACATGATCTTAAATGGCTCCCTATTTAAATAATGAAAAGGTTATATGTTTTTATGTACTGATGAAGGGTGGTTAACCCGAAAGCTTTGCATTAAATTTTGGCGTGATTTATTTGTGTTTGGATCTATTTTGCGTAGTACAGCCTGTGGTTTTTTGATTACTGGAGTTTGGTTAGTACTGTGTACGTCAAGGTTAAGGGAGAGTTTCAGCCAGCGTTATGAGTCTAACTAGTATTTCGAGTACTGTGGTGGAGAACCGAATGGTTCAGTAAAGAGACTTCTACAGATGCAGAATAATCCATTGTTACAATTAGTGTTTAACGCACCTCCTTTGTTGGTAACCGCTGACCAGACGACAGAGGAATTTAAGAAAATGTTGGAGATCTTAGAGAAAAAAGTGCAAACGTACAAACAACTCCAATGGCAGCGGTTAAGCTTTCAGGCTTATTTGGAGTTGGGTGTAGTACCACGAGGGCTAAGAATATTGAAAATGCCCTTGTATGCGAACACTTACACAGAGCTTCTTGTGCAATGGCAGCAACTCAACTTAAAATTGAGTGCAGACTACATGAGGCTTATGAATAATTTTTTTGAACCAACTGAGAAGAAACTTTTAGAAGAAATAGAGAAGTTGGAAAATTACATTCTAAATATGCCTTGTTATGCAAGTTCCAGTGGGATGTATCAAGCAGTATTAGATCGTCTGCATTTGTTTGATACTAAGCTGGAGTCTAAAAAGAAGCACAAACTACAACAAGACATTAATGATTTCAGGAACGGACATATCTTCTTGTGGCCGAGAAATGAAAACCAAAGTTGGTTTTCTAAGAGCAGTATTATGGACTCAAAAGAAAAAGGAAAAGTTAAAAATTTCTTAGATCAGTTAGACACTTTTGGGGCAGTACAGTCAGCTGTGGAACCACTGTCCAATCAGAAAGAGCATATGCAAATTCAATCGCACACCACACCCAATCGGCGACTAGAGATATCTTCAAAAGGCGTAGCATATGACGAGGAGACCCCTTTAGAAAATCAAAGGAATGGTTCCGTTAATAATGCGATACGCTCTAGGGTGAAGGAACACTCTAGTTCTCAATGTTCATCGGGAAGTAAGGATAAAGGCACACAGGGTGAAATTACTTCTTTTTCACCTTTTCAGCTAAAGCAGCTGGAGAAGATACTGATACAACAGAAACCATCAACAAGGGGTTGGTCGCAACAACGGCAAATGCAACAAACAACGGCAGGGGTGAAGAGGAAAAGCAACAGCCCTGCACTTCACAACAAAGTGATTCGACGTTGACACAAATAATAAAAGGTACTGTTAATCTTTCGACAGCAGTATTGACTGCCGCTCAAGTAGAACTTTTAAGTAAAGGCTTGAAATTTATACCTAATGCCACTGACAATATAGTGCAGGCAATTACAGACATGAAATTGTTTGTGAGAAATGTAAGTTTGAAGCTAATTTTTAAGGAAGCGAATTCACAGGATCTGTTTGTAAAAAATTAAGCACTTTTACACCTCTGATTTGTGCGATTCTGATTGCTTTTTCAGATGTTGTTGAGAAAGAATTGAGAGCCCTTTATTCTAAAGGGAATAGGAAGAAATTGTACAATTTGTCTTATGTTGAATATGAAGCATTAAGAATGTTAGAAAAAGATGATAGACTAATAATTAAGCAAGCAGATAAAGGAGGTGCAGTAGTAATAATGGATAAAGAAAAGTACATAGAAAGTTTTAAAAGTATTTTGAATGATGCTACGACCTTTAAAGGAATAAGTTATAATGAAGTTAGAAAATGTATTTCAGAGGTTAATATGATAATATATGATTTACAATTGAATGATGATATAACAATTGACTTATTTAACTACCTCTCTGTACCATGCCCTAGGATACACAAATATATGGGATTCCAAAAATACACAAACCAAACACATAAACACACAAAAACATACTCGGAGGCTCTAAATAAAAATCTGCCTAAGCAGCAGAGACCTCCAAAGCAGACACCCAAGCAACCGCTACCCCAAAACAAAACACGTGCAACACATAGCTCACAAAGCCAGTGTGCCCAACAGTCACAGCCCTTAAGGCTAAACAACACACCTGATACACTTGTAATGGGTGACTCTATCTTCAGGCACACTGACGTCCCGCTCACCAGGCTGAACAAGGAGAAGGTCACGGTGAGCTGCCTGTCGGGCGCTAGGATCCGCCACATAACACAAGCACTCAGGTCACTCCAAGGCAAGTACAAATATGATTCAGTCATTGTCCATGCTGGTGTGAATGACCTGAGACGTACCTCCCTGGACTACATGAAAAGAGACATAGAGGAGCTCTCTGAGCATGTGGCCCAGGCCGGTATGACCCTGACCTTGAGTAGCATCTTACCCTCACCAAGAATGATGCCACAATATGAAGACAAGATGATCAATTTCAACAATTGGCTTAAGTATTGGTGTCATTCAAAGGGGATCCAATGCCTGTCAGCCTGGGATGACATGCTCAACAAGCCACGATGCTTCGCTAGGGACGGCTTTCACCTGTCACCCATGGGCTTTCAGATATTGTCAAAGGCTCTTGCTACCCCTATAGTGCCTTTCTTAGGCAAGGCTCAAAAGACAAACCCACCTCCATAGGTATCACAAGGGATAAGAAACTAAGAGTAATGCTACTCAACGCCAGAAGTCTAAACCTCAAGATGCACGCACTCGAAACTCTCCTTAGCATGGAGAACATCGATATCTGTGCAGTAACATAAACCTGGTTCAAGGCTCCCGAGAGCACCCCAGCACTAACAGGTTATACCTCATACCATGCTTTTTGGCCCCAAAACTTGGACCGAACCACAAAAGGAGGGGGAGTATCAATATTCGTTAAAGATACCCACACCTCCAGGTTGGTGGCAGAGCACGAAGCATCAGAGACTATCCATGTACAACTAACAGTGGGTAAAACTGCCTTCCAGTTTATAACCTGCTACAGACCTCCCTCCCAATCCCAGGAACCCCACTCGGCCTTCCTGAAAACACTGGAAAATATGAAGGTCTCTCCAAACACCATTATATTGGGCGACTTCAACTACTCAAACATAGACTGGGAGCATTACTTTAGCTCCAACACCCTAGCCCAAAGGTTCCTAGAATTTATAAACTCAAATGCTATGGAACAACTTGTTACCACTCCCACAAGAGGGGAAAACATACTGGACCTGATCATCACCAACATGGGGACTCTATGCTCCAGACCAGAAGTGTATCCCTCACTGGTAAGATCAGACCATAAACTAATCTCACTGGATATTCACATTCCGACCCCACCTCCTGCCCAGAAAACCACAGTGAAAAACTTCTCTAAAGCAAATTTCACACTTCTCAAAACTGAGGTGGAATCCTTCAAAGCCCCAGGGCCTGTGGAAAATACGGCCCAGACCGCAGAATCCTTTATAAATGCATTCTATGAACACCTTCAGGAATGCATGGATCATGCAATCCCAAATAAAACCAAGACCCAATCCTCCAAAGGCAGACGTCCTGTCTGGTGGACCCCAGCCATAAACAAACTATACAATAGAAGGAGGAAGCTACTAAATGATAGAGCAAAATCCCAAAAAGGGAAGGCATCTCTGATCAGTATTAGCAAAAAAACTACGGGCACTCATGAAATCATCTAAGGCCAGCTTCGAGAGAAAAATTGCACAGGACACTAAGGATAATCACAAGGCTTTCTTTAGTTATGTTAGGAACTTGGGTGGGAATTCCCAGATATGCTCAGAATTAGTCCAAAATGACAAAAAATACACTGAACCCACAGACATTGCCAACATCCTAGCTGACAGGCTCAGAGCAAACTTCTCCCCCCTCCCCACCAAAAGGGCAAATATCTATCCCAGCAGAGTGCTGCCCCCTGACATCTCAGATGCTCAGGTAAGAGCCGCCCTCTCCAAAGCAAAAAACACAGCATCAATGGGACCAGACAGTGTCCCGGGCTGCGTCCTACATGAACTCCAAGAAGAGCTAAACCGAAACATAAAACTACTGTTCAATCTCAGCCTTACTACAGGATATGTACCCAAAGAGTGGCATACAGCAACAGTGGTCCCTCTCCACAAAGGTGGTGCCTCAACGGATCCTGGAAACTATTGCCCCATAAGCCTGACTAGCTTGGTCTGTAAAGCTATGGAAAGGGTCATCATGGACCTCATAAATAAAGATATTGGGGACCTACAGACACTGGATCCTACCCAGTTCGGCTTTGTTAAGGGCAGATCCTGCCTCTTAAACCTGGTTGATTTCTTTGAAGCAGTCACCAAGGCCATTGATGAGGGGAAGATGGTCCACACAGCCTACCTGGACCTCGCAAAAGCCTTCGATACAATACCCCACTCGGGCATTATAGATAAGCTCACCAGCCTAAATATAAACCCCTATGTCACTAGATGGGTTGCAAACTGGCTCAAGGACAGAACCCACATGGTTAGAATTGCTGGAGCCATGTCAGACTCCAAACCAGTTACAAGTGGCATCCCACAAGGCTCAGTCCTGGGACCTCTCTTGTTCGGTATATATTTCTCGGAGGTACAGGCCAACACGGAAGGACTGTGGCTGACCAAGTTCGCAGATGACTGCAAACTGGGTGCCATAATAGACTCTCCAGCCGACACAAGCATCCTCCAAAAGGGCCTCATAGAAACAGACAACTGGTGCCAGAGCCATGGCCTCAAGCTAAACACCAAAAAGTGTATAGTCATCCCCTTTGGCAAAAACAAAGTGCCCACAAATTACCACATAGGTGGTAATCCATTAAGTACAGAAGAAATAATTAGGGACCTGGGGACCCAAGTTGATAGCAGTCTCTCATTTGACAACCACGTGGCCAAAGTGGTTAGAAAAACATTTTATATAGCCCACCTAATCATGAAGGGATTCACATCTAGATCAGGGGAGGTCATCGTGCCTCTTTACTCATCCCTCATCAGGCCCATAATTGAGTACAATGCCCCTTTTGTGATGTACCTTACCAGACACCTGCAGCAACTGGAAAGACCCCAAAAGTACCTCACCAAGATGATCAAAGGGCTCAAACAGATGCCATATGCTGCCCGGTTAAAGAAACTCCAGCTCTACTCAGTGGCATACCACCTGTTCAGGGGCGATCTGTGCCTGACATATAAAGCCATGTCCAACCCGGAATTAATGGACATGCTGCACCTCAGAAAATCCAAATCCCATCGAGCTACGCGCTCGAGAGACTTGAACCTCAGCACTGAAATAAATAGTACATGCTGGAGGGACAGATTCATAACCCAGAGGCTCCCTTCACTCTGGAATAAAATCCCAGTCCAGGTTAGGCAGAGTCCCTCATTGACTCTCTTCAAGAGGAATCTTGATGAGTGGATGGGAGATCGTAGGTTTAACCTGGGTATCACTTCTGTGTCACTGTTAGACAGAGGCACAGTATACTAACCTCGAAAAAGGGCATAGCAAAATTAATTTAAAATGGGTGGCGAAAGCCAAACACATTCTGGCTAGGCTTATAAATGCCCTAGGGCAGATAGCCTAGTATGAACCTATGAACCTATAAATGCTTGGATAATCCACCCCTGAGGCCTATTGTCTCAGGGGGTGGTTGGATAACTGAACCGATTTCAAAGTATTTACAAATAAAGTTAGAGAGATACTTAAGTAAATGTCCTAGTATATTAAAAGATACTAATAGCTTTCTATCTGATTTACATGAATGGTATGTTGAGAATGTTGGGAAGAACTTTATATTTGTAACATTAGACATTACGTCGCTCTTTACAGTAATTCCAAATGAATCTGGAGTGGATGCTAAACATAGTTTTCTTAATAATGAAATCAATTTGCAAGCTAGAAAAATAGAAATATATGCACACTATTAGAGATAATATTAACAAAAAATGTTTTTATTTTTGACAAAATACCATATTTGCAGTTAACTAGGGTAGCAATGGGAACTCCAGTAGCAAATACATATGCCAACTGGGTATTATATCAGTGGGAGAAGCACTATATTTTTAGTGAGGAAAATGAATTAAATAAGAAGGTCAAGTTTTATAGAAGGTTCTTGGATGATTGTTTTTTAATATGGGATGGTAATATGGAGGAATTACAGAATTATATCACGTATTTAAATAATTCCACGGTGTTTTTAAAGTTCAAAATGTTGGTATCAGAAGAAAGTATAGTAGTTTTAGATATCCAACTGTATAGGAAAGAAAAAAAAATAGAATCTACAATATATAAAAAGGAAGTAAATATTTGTAGATATATTAATAGGAGTAGTATGCATGCACCGCACACATTTAAAGTAATACTGAGGGCGCAATTAATAAGGGCTAGCAAGCACAACACTGAAGAAAGTAACTTCATAGATCAAGCTAAGGAAATGATGCAGGAATTTAAAGGGAATGGTTATCCTGAACAAGTTGTAAATAATATATATGAAGATGTAGTAAAAGGCAGAATAGATAAATATAAGCCGATCTTTAGTATAAAGGTGGCACAAGAGCCACAGTTGTTAGATGGAAAAGAGAATGTAGTGAGATATGTTACTACCTTTAATGTCAGTACTAAAGATATACGTTATATAATAGAGAAAAATTGGCTTATTTTAATGGCTATGCCGGAGATTAAAAATATAGTGGGAGAGAAACCACAATTCTCCTATAGAAATTCTGAAACATTAAAGCAAAAATTATGTTACAAGGATTTTAAAGAAGTAAAAGAAAGAACTCAACAGAAAATTGGGACAAAAAATGTTATAATTGTATATATGATGAGACAGATAATTTTGAACATCCTGTAACTAAAGAAATATTCACCTTCAGGACCCCCATAAACTGTAACACGACCCAAGTGGTATATTTAGCCACATGTACATTATGTACATCATTTTATGTGGGTAAGACCACTAGGAAATTAAGAGAGTGGATAGTAGAACATAAATCAGAGATTAGAAGGAAAGTGGTAACAAATGCATTGAGTAAGCATATCTCTGAGAATAATAGTACACATAAATTCAAGTTTAGGGGTATAGGTACGGTGAGTATGGGAAGTAGGGGAGGTGATATGAATAGTACTCTGGAATTGAAGTTAGTATGAATGGATCATTAGACTTCAGGCAGATGCCAAGCCTGGTTTGAACAATACAGTTAGTTTAAAGCCGGTATTAATAAAAAGGCAAAGGGAAAATGTTTAATTTAATTTAATATATTTTTAATATTATTATTATATATGTACTTATATGTCTAGAATATAGTAACATGTTTTAAATAAGTTTTAGGCATTATTATATATATTTTTTTAAACGCAAATTTCTTTTAAATACAAAATCTTGTTAAATGTGATGTCATTTTAAAAGTTAATTGTTAGTTCATGATGTTAAGCTGGCTGTAACATGTGATCTTAAATGGCTCCCTATTTAAATAATGAAAAGGTTATATGTTTTTAAGTACTAATGAAGGGTGGTTAACCCGAAAGCTTTGCATTAAATTTTGGCATGATTTATTTGTGTTTGGACCCCTGCAATAAACAGGCTATACAACAGAAGTAGGACAGTGTTCCAGACAAACAGCAAATCCCACGAAGGGCAGACATCCGTGACCAATATTAGTAAGATACGTAGGTCCCTCATGAAATAATCCAAGGCTAACATCAACAGGAAAATAGGCAAGGATTCAAAAGATAACCACAAAGCCTTCTTTGGCTATGTCAAGGATCTAAGTGGTGAGACACAGATTTGCACTGTGCCGGTGAAATATAGCACAAAATATGCTGACCCTACTGATATCACCAACATCCTTGCAGATATATTCAGTGCATACTTCACCCCCTAAAGAGCCTACAATACCCGAAAGGTACAGTATTCCAGACATCAGAGAAACACAGGTGGAAATGGCCCTCTCTAACAGCAGAACACAGCATCAATAGAGGCAGATGGTGTCCCAGACTGCATCTTGCAAACACTACAAGACAATCTGACCCACCACCAAATTAAGCTTTTCAACCATAGCCTCTCCACAGGCTACATGCCCATACAATGGCACGTGGCAATGGTTATTCCACTCCATCAAGGTGGAATCACAACTGACCATGGTAACTACCACCCCATAAGCCTGACTAGCCTGGTCTGCAATGGTATGGAGTGCATCCTCATGGCACTCCTTAACAAAGACATTGGTAACCTCCAAACATATGACCCAACCCAGGTTAGCTTGGTTGAGTGCAGTTCCTGCCTATTGAACCTGTTTGACGTCTTACATAGAGTCACCAAGATGTTAGATGAGGGGAGAGGTGGTTCACACATACTACCTGGACCTCGCCAAGGCTTTTGACACCATGCCCCACTCAGGTATTATTGATAAACACACCAGCCTGTACATACACCTATACATCACAGGTTGGGTTGCCAACGGGCTTACACACAGAACCCACATGGTATGACTAGCGGTCTCCAGGTCCAACTTTTAACCAGTCACAACTGGTGTCCCACAGGACTCAGTCCTGGGAGCCCTACTGTTTGGCATATACTTCTCAGAGGTACAGGCAAACACAGGTGGACTATGGCAGACCATGTTTGGCAATGACTGCAAACTGGGAGCCATAATTGACAGTCCAGCTGGCACAGACATCCCTCAAGGGGCCTCACAGAGACCGACACAGGGTGTCAAAGTCATGGCCTCTAGCTAAGTGCCACTAACTGTCATGGTCATTCCATTGTGGAATATTAAGCACCCACATATTAACACATAAGTGGCAGCCACTTTAATACAGATGAGATAATAGGGTATCTGGGGACTAAGGTAGACAGTGATCTCTCCTTTGACAATCATATCTCCAAAGTAGTTAGGACATCCTTCTATGTAAGGCATCTGATTACTAAAGGGTTCCTATCTAGACATACTGAGGTTATAGTGCCCCTTTACTCATCACTCATCAGTCCCATCATAGAGTATAGTAACCCATTTGGGATGCACCTCAGAAGACACATCCAACAGCTGGAAGGTCCACGAATGTACCTCGCCAAGAGGATTACTGGCCTCAAACATATGTCCTATGCAGCCAGACTGAATAAACTCCTACTTTACTCAGAGGCATCTCGTTTACTCAGAGATGATCTCTGCTGGCCAGCAAAGCCATGTCGAACTCAGGCTTAATGGATATGCTCCACTTATGGGAGTCCATGTAACAGTGAGCCACACGCTGTAGTGAGCTGGAACTTGCCACAACAATAACTGGAAGATGCTGGAGAGACGGATTTCTATCACAGAAACTCCCCATACTTTGGAACAACATCCCTAATTACATTATACAGAGCCCTTCACTAACACTGTTCAAGAGAAACTTTGAAGCGTGGATGGGGAACAGTAGATACACCCCAGGGATCCCGCAATTGGCTCTGCTCCACAGAGGGACAGGTAATGAATCAATGGGGTGGCAAAAGCTGACACATTTTGGCTAGGCTTATGATTGCCCTCAGGCAGTTAGCCAAGTACCTATCTATGAACCTATGAACCTATACATACAGTATCAGCACATGCTGATAGCTTAATTTACTGTTCAGGTGTTGACTTACCTTGTGCCAATGGCTGTTGTGTGTGCAATAGTTGAGGGCTGCCTATATTGGATGCATACAGTAGACTGCCTATAAATGACAATTTACAGGTAGTCTTGTGCATGTGCCATCCATTTTTACTGTGTGTGCAGGTGGAGGAAAGTGTCAGTCCCTAGGTGCCTACACTGTCAGTGTGTGTGCTATACGTTCCTTCCTTGCCAAGGCATGGGCATACTGGGCATGCCTCCATCTGCCTACTGAGACTGGCTCAGGGTGTTCATGGTCTGAGTATGTCTGTGCCTGTGGGGCCCTTGGCAATGGTGGTGGGCTGTGAGGGCCTTCATGATTCTGTCCCTGCTGCAGCTGTTTCCGCACGATCATATTGTGTAGCATGGCACATACTATGAAGATGTGGGCACATGTGCCTGAAGAGTACTGCAAGGCTCCACCAGATATGTCCAAGCAACAGAACCATGATTTAAGCAGCCCAAACACATGCTCCATGATGATTCTGGTTTGTGTGTGTGCCTCATTATGGCGTTCCTGCATGGGAGTGTGTGCATTTCTGATGGGAGTCATCATCCACGGTTCCAGTTCATAGCCAGCATCCCCCACCAGGTGGCCATATGGGATGACCCCCTGGCAAATACCTGATATAGCTGTGAGGCATGTCAGATGTGGGAGTCGTGATAGCTTCCAGGGCTGCCAGCACACACATCCAGGATAATGCCCTGGGCATTTCACATGACCTGGCAGTTGGAGGAGTATCCCTTGTGGTTTATATAGCGCCTACCCTGCTCACCGGGTGGTGACTTGATGTGTATGTGCGTGCAGTCTACTGCACCCAGTACCTCTGGGTATTCTGCCACACGGTGGAAGAGACACATATTGCTGGCCAACTCCTCCTGCATTCGGGAGTAGTATATGTGCTTATTGGCATGTGGTAACATGGCATCCAGGAACTGGTGAAGTACCCTGGATGCTGATGCCCGTGAGATCCCCATGATATCCCCAGTTGGTCTTTGAAAGGTACCTGTAGCTAGTATTCTCAGGCTTACACATACCTTCGTATCCACTGGGATGGGTTCCCCTCTGTTTGTTCTGGCTCTGAGGCGTGGCCGGCACAGCTCCACAAGTTGCTGTAGGGTGTCCCTGTCCACCCTGTAACACTCTACTATCTCCAGATCATGTAGCCCCTGGTAGGTTACCCTGGGTCTGAACACTCTTCTCCTCTGGTCCCTGAGGTGGTTGTGTGCATCATCCTCCACACCACCTTCAGTCTCCAACACATGCTGGTGGATCAAAGCTATGGCAGCCCCTAACATGTACATACTAAAAGTTCCCTGTCTGTATACACCAATGGTGCAGAGTGTATGGGAATACACAAGTGTGTGTGAGGTGCTTTCACACTTTATACTATTTTGCTATGGATGCTGCTGATGTCATTGGGTGTGTATCAGCAATTCCAGCTGCATGGTATTTTAATTATGGGTTTTACATTGAGTACTGCAAGTGTGAGGCCTTTAGTGTGGAGTTATGCTTGCCTGCCTTGATTAATCTGTTGCCCTTTAATTCACTTTTAAACCTGGATCCTTTCCCATTATCAGGCATGCATCCACCTGCTGTCTTTCTTGTTTTGTACTTTCCCTACCCAGTCATGTGTTGCAAAATGTTTCTTGTAGCTGATATACTACAAATCCGCTTTGTTCTGCTGTGACACTGTTTTCTTTGTAGTACAGCCCCTCCCCTTTCCTGTTCTGCAGGTAGCTGCTTGCAGCCTTGTTAGCTGTTGTCAATGGCCCACTGTAGGTTCCTAGGTGTTAATTAGTAATTTGTACTCCAATTTCCCTGCTGCAGTATTTCCTTATTTCTTTCCTTTATCCTTCCTGTTTCAGCTCCGGTGCGCGCCACACAAACCCATTTACCGGGTTTAAGAGCGTTTTCATCTCCGTTCACATGCATACTCGGTTACCTTGTGTAATCTTAGCAAAGCAAAGCTATAGCCAGTTCGACACACCCCTATCCTGCAGTTTGCTTAGCTACGGGCAAACTGGATTAGCAATGCTCCAATGTGCTTACAGCAAAGGTGACACACCCCTCTCTTGATGTCATTGTTATCTCAAGGGCACACCTCAGTGTTATAACGCTACGCTGTGAGGTGCATCCTTACACCAGCGAGGAATCTGTGATTTACTATTACTCCTCTCATTTGCATGGTATTGCATACTAATTCCTAGCTACCGCGCAAAACACTGTCACAGCCCCTTAGCAACCCTTGCACCATGGTGTGGTGTAACATGCCTGCCATTGACTATTATGGGAAAATCATGATATGTGTTACATTGCAGTTTTATTCTATATTTTTCTATTTTTTTTTGTGATCTATTTGCGCTCCGCTGCCCAGCGCTTAAACTTCGTGATAGTGCGAAAAATAAAATTTAATGTTCTTTTTATACTTTGTACATTTTTTATGCCAATGGCTATATATTTAGCCATTTGCATATATTAACGATATAATACATGTGTTTAGCCAGCTGTCATAGCTCCGATTTTATGTTTGCAAAAATGTAAACCATTTTTTACGGTTTACATTTCTGCACGCTTACACTACGCCTGCACCACTTCCAGGATCGATAAATAACTTAATTTGTAGCGACAACAGCAAACAGTTCCTTGATGTGTGCGACCATACAAACGGATTTAGAGCACGAGATAATTCCTTTTGTTATAAAACAGGTTTAATATGTGCACAGGTTAGCGCTTTCACAATAGCTTCTTCAGACCATCATGCACATCACTAAAACAATCACATTTAAATACTCAATACAATAATGACGTAATTCAGTTGTTAAAGGCATATCTTAACCGTAACTCTGTATAAGATACCTAGTAAGTCACATTTTATGAGAAAAATCATTAATAAATATGTCTCACATTATAAATTATAACATTTAAAACTATATGTTTAATGAATACATATAAAACTATTTAGATGTTCATCGAGCTTTTAGAATGGGTTTAAGTGAAGCTTTTTCGTTGAGACCATGGTTTCTATCCGCTCTGAGTTTTAAAATCCATTCTATTTCTCTTTTTTCTGTATTATTTCTTATATTACCTTGTCTAATAATAGGTTTGATAATGTCTATAGCTGCAAATATAAATGTATGAGTACTGTTGTATATATTTACATGTTTAGCCAAGGCATTATTTAAATACTGTGTTCTGATGGCATACAGATGTTCTCTGATTCTAATTCTAAAAGCTCTGTTGGTTTTTCCTATATAAAATGAACTACAGGCTTCACATTGAGCTAAATAGACAATGTTTTCTGTGTCACATGTAGCATTTATTCTAAAGCTATAACTTTGTCCTGTGTCTGGATGAATGAATTCACTGTTTGTATTAATATATCTGCAGAAATTGCAGTGTCCACAAGGTTTAGTATTGCCGAAATTACTATATACATCTCTATCTAAATTATCACATAGCGGTCTCTTCAGATTCGTTTTATTTTTAAATCTGAAGTGTGGTTTGTCACCAACTATATTTCTGATTTCGTTATCACTCATAAGTATTTTCCAGTTGTCATTAATAATATTGTATATGGCATAATTATCATTAGTATAAAACATAGGTATTTTAATATTCTTGTCTAAAAGTCTATTAGACTTGTGTAAAACTATTCTTGTGGAAAAATAGGGTGCTGCTCTATCTTGTCTGCGTTCATTTACATCAGATAGGCCTTTGTCTATTTCCATCTCTCTATATCCACGATTAGTAAGTCTGTCTCTAAAAACATCTATAGCATCATAAAAGCCTGTATCTGTAACATTTAGGCGTGATATATGCATGGCTTGCCCTCTAATGATGTTTCTAAAAATGTACCGAGGGTGCATGCTTCGCCTATGCAATAAGTTATTTCTTTGACATTGTTTCCTAAATACTCCTGTGTTAATATATCTATCCATGACTTTTTCTAAGTATAAATCTAAATATTCTATATAGGCATTGGAATAATTATATGTAAATTTCAAGTAGCTTGTCAGGCTGTTCATTTCTGATATAAAATTTTCCAATTCTATTGCATTTCCTTTCCATAACAGAAACACATCGTCTACAAATCGATGATAAAATAAAGTATGTTTCCTATAACTGTCACATTTAAACAAGCATTCTTCCTCCCAATGGGCTAGAACCATGTTGGCGTAGCTATTGGCACATGATGTGCCCATAGCTACGCCATCACACTGAGCATATACACATTTATCAAAGATAAAAATGTTGTTCTCTAGAATAACTTCTAAAAATAGACTTATTAAATCTATTTGCCTTCGATTATAACTACTATGATGGTATAAATATTCTTGAATAAAATCAATGCCTATGTTGTTGGGTATTACTGTAAACAATGATTGTATATCAAGGGTTACAAAATACGTATCTAATTCTATTCCTTCGATGTTACAAAACTCATACAAGTCTACCAAGAATTGTTTGGTGTTTAAGAACATGTATATTTTCATTCAAAATTGGTCTTAATTTTTTCTCAACATATATGGAGAAAGGTTCAGTGCACCAACCTTTCCCAGAGACTATAGGTCTCATAGGTGGATTCAAACTGTCTTTATGAATCTTGGTAGTCAAGATATCACTGCAGATTTGGGTAACTTCTTATTAGTGGAATTTCCTTTAATTCCCGCCATACAAGGACAAGTTAGGACTGGGTCTTTCATGACTTAAAAAGCCAGAGACTGGTCACTTTGGAACAGCTGGGAGGCTACTGAGCATTAGAAAGGTTGTGGTAATCTTTTGGGGTAGATGGATGATTTAAGGTCTTTATTTATTTATTTTTTTGGTGGGGGTGGGGGTAAAATTCTGTTAAGCAATAAGCTTGGATTTGTACATACCAAAGGAGGCTTTGTATTCATTGAAGGGTCTGATAATGGAGGAGTACAGTGTTAAGAATATTCCCTTGGAAATTAACTGAGCCAGACAGAAGGACTTCCTGATTATGGTGGAAATGTGATGATTAAATGAGAGAGGTCTCTTGACTGTATCTGTTATAACAGAATAACACTTGTAACATATGTGGTGGGAACAGCTTTTTGCCAAACACTACAATGCTGCACTTTTTTGCACTTAGCTTGAAACCATTTTCAGTACACCAGGTATATATTTCATTCCTTTTTTGGAGCAGTTTGGTATCAGTAGATAAGCAGATAACAGTGTCTAGCTTGTAGTCATCAGCAAACTTGGTCAACCATACATCAATAATTTTGGCTTTGAGGTCTGCAAAATAAATGCCAAACAAGAGAGAATCCAGCACTGATACATTTGGTACCCTACTATTTTCATCCACTGACTACAAAATAAAGATGAAAAAGGCCAGTGAAAATTTAGAGATACTGGACTAAGAAAATGTTTAAGGAATCAGGAAGAATAAGGAAGAGAAGACCTAATTCAAGCATATCAGAAAATCAGAGATGGAGACCATATCAGAGAACTAGTACTAATAAAAATTCCAGTGAGTGTAAACCTCAGACATTGTCTCCTAAGATTTCAGATGTCTGAAGGTAAATCAGTCATGCGATGAATTTATTTATAAAGTTGTTAGTGGATGGAAATTGCTGGATATTCAAACAGAGAGGCATTTAGTGTAAATTAATTCAAACATTGATTAGACAATAAAATAGAAACAACAAATGTACTATTTAGGTGATAAGTGAGGCATTTTACATGCCCTTCACCTGTATTTATGAGAAGCTGAATCTACTAAGTCAGAAAAAAAGTTTCAGTTACAATTCTTCCTTTCTTCTTTTATGCAGTGACAAAAGCTAATGGCTAAAACACACTCTCATTGCTGATGCCAGCATACATATGGAGGCTGGTTAATTTATGTTAATGACCAAAACAAAACAGACAAACCACAGTGTACCAATCAATGGAGCACTCTTTATTAATATGGAAAGCAATAGCAATAGCAATTAAACGCTTTTATCCCAGTCTGGACTTCTTCAGAACTGCTATACACCAACAATTTTACACTTAAATAGTAATACTAACATCACATGACCAATTAATTAATTAACTTAAAACTACCATTGATTCATTACAAAATAAAAAATAATAAAAAATAACTTGTTTTTCATATAAAAAACAGCAAAGTTTATAATTCCAAATTTTTAAGCTTAAACACAGAGTTAATGGAGCAAGCTTCGTTTAAACCTGGAACAACCTGCACATTCAAACTAAGTTGCCACATTAATTCCCTAATTAACAAATGTTCTTTGATTATTCCACCACTAGCATCCTTTTTCACTTGTTCCAAAACTCTGTATTTAAAATAATGTGCAGGATAATCTTTACTATGCCTACATGATGCATTGGTAACCCTGCCCTTTTTAATCTCCCATTCACTCATATATCCTATCTTTAATTTTTTCTTGTAGTTTTACCAATATAAAAGGCAGAGCATAACTGCCAACATGCTGCATATATTACATGACATGTTTAACAATTATAATACCCCTTAGATTTAAAATGTTGACCATTCGGTGTTACTGTTTCTCCTATTAAAATTTAGTTACACCAGTTGCAATGTCTACATTTGAACATCCCCTGTTTGGCCTTGGTGTTCCTACATTTGACGTTATAATTTGACCCATTCTCCATTAAATCTTTAAAACATCTATTCTTTCTAAACACCACTTTAAGTCTATCCCCCAACAATCTAGTTGAGAATTAGATTAAATAACAATATCGGTAATAACCTGCAAAATACTAAAATAATCAACTGTAAAGGTTGCAATGATTTTGAAAAATCTTTTTGTATTGATACTCTAGAATTCAAAACTAACTCTTGTTCACTTTCCATATTATTGGAATTAGTCAATAAGGGACAGTCGATTCTTTTAAATCTTTTTTCAACCACCTCTTCTTTAATTCCCACTAAAAATTCCATAGCGTATCTCCGCTTGATGAACATATTCAGAAGCTTTTCAAACTCCAACTTAAATACATCATCATCTGATACCATTCTAGCCAGTCTAACTAACTGGCCCTTAACCACCATTTTTTTCTGAAATTTAGGATGGCAACTTTGGAAGTGCAAATAACAATTAGAAAATGTGGGTTTCCTATGAATATTAGAAACAAAACACTTTTTTCTCATAATTTTTATGTATCTCAACATCTAAAAAATCACTGTCTTTATCATAAGAATAAACAAACCTTAAAAAGGACATTGACATATTAATGTAATTTAAAAATTCCAACAGTCTTGTTTCACTATCATCCCACACAATAAATATGTCGTCCAAAAAGCGAGTATAGTAAGACCAACAACTTTAAAAAGAAGTGTTGAATACAAAATTCTTCTCCCAATAGGCCATCACTAAGTTAGCAAAACTGGGGGCACACGCTGCCCCCATAGCCACCCCACTGCCTTGTTTAAACAGTTGACCTTCAAAAAATAGAAAATGATCGGAAAGGACCATGCCCATAAGACTAATTACTAAATTAATATGATCCTGGGAGGAATAACTGTTAAATGTCCCATAACATTTCTTCTAACCACCTTAACCCCTCCCCATGGGGTATAACTGAATATAAATTACAAACATCAATTGTAACTAACAAACTATCCTTATTAAATGCAACATTAGACATTTTAGTTAAAAAGTCCCAGGAATCCTGGCAAATTTGTGGTAAAGTAGTGACAATTGTTTTTCAAAACACTATCTAAAAATTTTGCAGTATAATAAGTTTTACCTCTGTTACCATCCACTATGGGTCTAAGGGGTGGACTACCAAAAATCCCAGCAGTTACTGGCCATTTGTTAAACATAAACTCATATTCATCCTTGTTGATCGGTCCTTGCATCAGCATATCATATAATTCCATGCCTAAATGCCTTCTCTCCTTTCCTTAACACCTCCACAGGTGTTCCCCAAGGGTCCATCTTAGGTCCACTACCTTTCAACATTTTCATCAATGACTTCCATTTTAGTCTCAGTCAAGGAACAATCATCCAATATGCAGATGACTCTGCTATCATCTCTACTGCCAACTCCCCACACAAACTTCAAAAACTTACCCAAGCAGCCCTCAGCTCCACCGAAATATGGATGGCTAACAACCATTTAGCATTAAATTGTAAAAAAAATAAACTATTGTTATTTACCCCTAAGAAATTTTGCACCATAAGCAAAGACACTTTCACTATCCCCTCCCATGACAACACCTCTATAGAAGTTGTCAGGCATACTAAACTTCTAGGTGTTACCATAGACGAACACCTAACTTTCGACGTGCACATTCACAACAACATTAAAAAAGCACACCAGAAATTGGACCTGCTATATCGACACAAACCATTCCTCAATTACTCTTCCAAACTAGCCCTTGCCTCCTCTTTCCTGCTCCCTTCTCTTCTCTATGGCGCTCCTCTTTTCACCAATATTCAGAGCAGTCTTAAATCCAAACTACACTCATGCTACAACACAGTAGCAAAATTTGTTACAAATGGAAAGCCATTATCTCACCACTGCACCTCTCTTAGACTGCTGAACTGGCCAGAACTACCTCACCACCTGACATATATTCAAATAACTACTGCCCATAAATAATGCACAACCCATCCAGTTGCCCAGTCCTTTCTAACCTAGTTACTCCATACCACCCTAATAGGCCTCTCCACTTGGAAAACCAAACACTCCTACAGGTAGATAAACTCAACCTCACCGCTGGACAATGGCTGCACTCCTTTTCCACTGCTAAATTATGGAACTCTCTCCCACCCACTCTTAGAGCTACTAGCAATACATCTGTCTTTAAAAAATCCTTGAAACGTCATCTGTCCTCCCACTGGCAATGCCCCTGTGCTAACTCTTCGCAACCCATAACCTGATTTCTATCTCTTCCCTTCCTCTTCTCCCAGCTTTCCCTCCTTCTCCCCTCTCCACCTCCAGTACCATCACCTTTATCTCCTGAACAGATAAATCTTTTCTATACCCTTTACAAATGTTTTTGACACTGTTACGGTGTCTATCTCTCTGCCAACTACTATGCAGGACTGGCGGTCTAATATGGAACAACTGTTGTATGTATTCTTATCAAACTATATATATTGCATTGTCACCTGAGCTTTAGCAACATTTTTTTTCCATTTACATACATTATATATCATACATCTTTTCTAACTATCATCAGTCCAGCATTAAATAAGTTGCTGAATTCCTGCTTTCTCTTAAACCTCACTCCACCTCCAGAATATTCTGCATGTATTATTTTCACAGTTTCCATTTATTTCTATGCAATTTCCTCCAGTGCAGCGGTAGCGTTGTTGCCTCACAGCAAGAGATTCTGCTGTTCAATTCTCGGCTGGAGTGCCTTCTGTGTGGAGTCTGCATGTCCTCCCCGCGGTTGAGTGGCATTCGAAAGACATGCGTGAATGGGCGTGCCTTCGCTGAAGGTTGGGCATCGGGCTGGCAACTCGGCACCATAAAAATCTACTGCCAATCATTAGCGGACCGGAATTCTGCTGTGGCGACCCCTAACCAGGAAAAGCCGAAAAGACAAACAACAATTTACCTGAGCTTTAGCAGTTTAATCTGACATATTTGCTTCCTGTATTTTTATCACATTGACTGTATTGTATGCTCTTGTGCTTTAGCAGTTTGATCTGATATATTTGTTATCTTGTCTTTTATCACATTGTCAGCACTGTGTTGTGACTGTGTTTTATCAAATTGCATGTATTTGTATCTCTGTGGAGCTTTTCTCCCTGGGCCTATACTGAAAATGGGCATTTTTTGGCTCAGTGGTCCTTCCTGGTCAACAAATGCAGTAAATAAATAAATAAATATCCAGATTAGAATAAGTAATATGCATTTCATTCCTAGATATTTCAACATAGAAATCAGTCAACAATATACCATTCATTCTGTTATTATAATCCACAGTGTCTATAATAACAACCCCACCCCCCTTGTCAGGCTTCATGATTCTGACACTTTTATCATCCACAATATCATACAACATATTTCTTTCTTCCAAACTCAAATTGTAAAATGTTCCATGAACAGGTTCTTTTATAAGTTTTTGAATATCCCTTTCACATAACTGTTCATATATAGATATACTAAATTTCAAAGGTGGGTTAAACGTACTCAATCTTTTTAAAGTCTCCTCATTTTGCCTGACAGTTACCATTGGTGTGGTGTCCCCAAACCAAGTACTCAAATTTAATTTCTGACAGACAATTTTAAATCTAAAATAGTTTGCCCCACTTTTGCCCTTGCTGCTGGAACAAAGTTAAAACCTTTGCAAACAAATCAGCATGGGCAGTATCAAAATGTTTAGATGAAAAATTGTAGATGGTAAAATCATTCTCAGTATCAAATACCTTTTTTAAAATGCCACCATACTCCAATTCATTTTTGCCAGACTCACTCGAAACATCCACTAAAGTTTTCATTGTGTTTTGTTCTTCCTGTTGTTTGGAAACATTTTCGATTTGGCTCCCTGTCTCTGATAAAAGTCCTCATTTGTGTGTTGATTTACTATTTCACCAGCATTTTGTGCTTGAATCCTTTCCAATCTTCTCACCCCACCATGTTTTGGCTGTTGACCATTACCGGAAGCTTGCTCAACACTCCTGTTCACTTCCTCTTCATTTGTTATTGGCCATTGCCATGACACATTCAGTCTTGCCCTCTTTTCATTAGTTGGGTCTGGATAAGCATATCGTTCTTTATAAGCTAACGCATCTCTCTGAAATTTGTTTTGTTTCTTTTTCAAAATGGACTCACAATTCAAGTCAACCATAATAAATATATTATTATAGTTAGTTTGATAATGTTCAAACAATAGATCTTTTGTAATGTTTGTGTTAAGTTTGTCCAGTTCAGCAGACAAGTTTTCCACCAACACATCATTGTGTTTAATTAGATGCCCCAACAGTTCACATCCCGCCCTATTGAATAAATCCACCATCACAGCATAAAATTCAGTGCACTTTTCAACCCCATTGGGGAACTTCTAAAACTGAAGACCTTTGGGCACAGTTTAATTTGCAAACACTCATGTAAATATGCATTGTCCATGTGTAACCTTTTAAAATCAAAGAGTTTGACTTCAAAGTCCCATAATTTATGTTAATGTACAGATGCACACAGTCCCTGCATTTCTTCCATTATCCAATTAACTTCCATTTCCATTGGTTACATACTCTTTCAAATTCTCTAGAACTGTAAGCACCATATTTTCATTATCACTGTCCTTGCCCGAATGGCCTAGAAAATACTCCATCAACATAGGTTTATAGGTAAGTACTAGGCTAGCTGCCCTTGCAGGCCATATTAAGCCTAGCCAGTTTCCCTCTTGTGATTAAATTAAACTGTCTTGTTTGGTTAGAGATTGGCCTTACCCATCCCATGGTCGATTATTATATATTACCCCTAATGAGAATAACTAGGGTCATACCATAAATAATTTGAGGGGACCCATGCATGGGAAAAAGCATCTAGGAGGTGCCATTAGTAATACAGGGGGCAGTTCTGGGGTAAACTTTCTGTTTCCCCATCCATAGATCCAAGTTGCACTTGAATATGGACAGGGATGAAATTTGTTTTATGTGGAATGGGAGTCTGTTCCAGAGCAGTGGTATACCCGTACCTCCAATCTGTTCCGTTGATGTTGCAGAAGAGGCTTAGAACCTTAGACCATTATTAGACCAAGTATTTCTGATGCCATTTGACTTGCTGTTGTGCAGTCAATCCATCAGGATTAGGTTGGAGGATGCCTTGTATGCCAGACACGTCACTTCTTAGCTGTCTGCAGGATACTGAGTATGGTGATAGGACTTTGAGTCTGTCAATGTAGGATGTGTTGTTTAGGTCTTGTATCCTTTTAGTAAGGTGTCTCTGTGGGTGTTACATTTGTTGCATATGTCTAGACAGATACATACCAAAGGTAGGCATTATATTCAATAACTGGCCTAATGAGGGCTGAGGAAAGGGGGACAGTAACATCTTTAGAAATGGGCACAATCCCTTTGTTTGTAAGCTGCGCAATATAGAAGGACTTTCTTACAACAATGGACACATGGTGTTCAAATGTTAGGTTCCTGTCCATATAAATTCCCAAATCTTGAACAATTGGATCAACTCTTAGGGGGTGTATTTTCAGTGTAGTAGTCCCCTGGGGTAGATGACTACTCAAAGGATACAATAATGCATTTTTTTGGCATTAAGTTTCAGGTCATCATTTTAGCACCAGTTATTTATTAGAGTCAAACCTTCCTGCAGGATGGCTAAGTCATTGGGAGATTGAATGACTGCTTCTAGCTTGCAGTCATCTGCAAACCTAGTCAGACAGAGCCCTTTGGTATAGGCTTTTATTTCAGAAAAGTCAATGCCAAACAAAAGAGGTCCCGGCACTGAACCTCAGGGGACTTCAGTGGTGACTGGTCTCTTTGTGGTGGCAACTTTCCTTATGTTAATTTCCTGCATCCTGTGTGCGAGTCAGTTGGCAATCTAGTGGGTGTCCTAAGGGTTTATTCCCAGTTTATGTAGTTTTTCTACTATGCCTGAGTGAGGAATTGTGTCAAAAGCTTTGATCAGGTCGAGGTATGTGGTGTGCACTGTTTTGCCTTCATCTATTGATTTGGTGACTTTTTATGAAAAATAATCCAGCAGGATGAGTAAGCATGACCTGCCCTCGAAAAATTCAAACTGAGATGGGTCCAGTGTTTGGATGTTCCCTGTGTTCTGATTAATTAGTTCCTTGATAAGTTTTTCCATGGCTTTGCATATGTGACTGATCAGACTTAAGGGTCTGTAATTGCCTAGGTCTGTAGAAGGTCCTTCCTTGTGCAGGAGAATGTATGTAGCTGTTCTCCATTCACTTGGTACAAAACCTGTATGGAGGCTGAGATTGAACACTTGTTAGGGGTGTGGCTAAATCATGCTATTTAGTATGCATCCAGTGATATTGTTAAGAGACATCGATGCAGTACTTTTGGCTTTTGATAGCACTTTTAAGACTTGGTCTTGTGTGATAGCTGGAGGCAAGCCAGTTTCAGATATATCTTGAGGGGCAGACGGAGGGGAGAGACGGGTAAAGTTAGAGCTAAATTTATCAGACAGTAGGTTTGTTATATCTTCAGCCTCAGTGAAGGTAACATTGTTCACAATCAGCTCAGAGCATTGCTGTGTTGTTCTTTTGGGATTATTAACACAACTAAAAAATGCCTTGTGATTTTCTTTCTCTTGGGTAGCTGTTTTAGCCTCAGATTTGGATTTGGTGGATTTTATTAAGCTCCTGACTTGTTTGTATATTTCCTTGCAAGTTACTGTCATTTTGAGAGTTACTCTTCTTACTTTTTAGTCAGCATTCTTTTCCTTTTATTATAAAGCTTGTTGATGTTACAATTCTACCATGAGGGTTTGTTTCTGGAGTTTGCTGCACACTTGTTCCTACAGGGTACAGGTGCATCTATGCAGCTGTTTACATGCTGCTATAGTGTGATGGTGTACGTCTGCATATTCAGTGATATTAACTGAATTTGGTGGGTATTTGAAGCTTACCAGTATATCACTCATTAGTAGGTAGTTTGTCTTAAAGACATTTCTAGTTTCCTTGGGCCCAAGGGGTCTCTGGTTTAGTTTTATTCTGAAGGAGATGCCAGATGCTCCGATATTAGTAAGGACAAGATTCAAGACCTTATTCCTCCTAGTGGGTACTCTGACTAATTGTTCCTAGGGATTGGTATTGACAAAGTCCATAAGTCTTTGTTCTTGTGCACTGGTGATGGTGTAGGTTTCCCAGTCTATAGCTGGATAGTTTAGATCACCTAGGAACTTTGTATTGGTTTTAATGCTGAGTGATTTGAAGTATTCTAGTTTCTGTAGATAAGTGTTGTGACTTTCTTGTGTAATGGAGCATCTGTCCCCTCTAGTGTGTTATCAACAAAGATATTGTCCACCCCCATAGTGCCTGTTTTAGGCAAGGCCAGTCTGATAAACCTACCAACATAACAAAATAAGCAAAGGAAAATATGAAGGTGTTAATCAATGCTAAATTGCTGAATTTTTTTGTTTTTTTTTTTGCCTGTATTGTGTTTTGGAGGTCTTTGAGATTAAAGCAAGTTAATCTTTAGAACCTAAGCACATGAGGGATTATGGATTATCTATATTATGACTGCCTTGGAGAAGTGTGATATGTGATGTGCTGGTGACTATTTTGGTGTCTGAATTTACTGTTTGTGAGATTTTTGCCTCCAGGTATATTATATATGTACATCTCTCACACACTGTGTTATACTGTTTGAGTAATAAATGATCGTCGGGCAACATGAGACAATTCTGACACTGTCTCAAGACACCCATCTCAGTCAGGCTGGTTGGAGAAGTTATGGGGAAGTGCTGGTCCATGATATTGACTGGAATGACTCTGGGGTTAGGGGTAACTATAACTGCTTGCAGTTTGATTTTAGTATAATATTTTTCCTAAAAACACATTAGGTTTTAGGATAATGTTTTTAGGAAATGTGAGTATTCTCTTGGTTGAGTTAATTACTGGGTAAATCTCACTGACTTCAATTTTTTGAGTTTTTGATATTTTTGCCATTCACCTTCTGATATCCTGCCAATTATATAGAACCACAGAACCATTTCTATTACAATGTTTCTTGTTTTTTTATTTAATTTTGGAATCCATATAATAACATACATGGACTTCACAGAAATGCAGCTATATTTACAGAATGCACATATAAATGTGCAGCCAAAGCATGTGCTAAAGCTGATGTTTGGAAGTGTCTCAATTGTCAGGTCAAACATAACTTCTCAAAATTACCAAGGTCACTTTACCTGAAAGAATATAAAAGGAATGACAATTATGTTTTGTTTGTTTTTGTAATGCGCCAGCCAGAGGATGTTCGTGTTTTCAAGGGCACGACTGGAAACTTCAGAATTCAATTGTTTGCTTATAAAGGATACACTTTTAAAACCTATTACCTGCTTGGCTGAGGGAGTCCTATAGTCTTGTAGTTTTATATGGTCTTTTAAGATCAGTTTATTTCAAGTGACAAATTTGGATTAGTTGTAGGTTTAGCCTTGTTGTACCTGATTACCGGTTTTATGTTCTGTATTCATCAATTTAATTATTATTTCCCTTACCATAGTTTTATGGTTTATTTATTTATTTGTAAAGTGCTTAGGCACTTAAATAAACTTAAACTTTTAACACTTAAAGTGATACTGATGGACTGATACTGCACAGAAGATAAACCCATGATTAAAAATGCTTATTTATTTCAGTTTATAGGTAGAGTTTTCATTAGAGGAAAGATTTGCTCAGTCACTTAATACAGAAAAGACTAAAAAAAAGAATTAAAACCTATGCCTTTTTCTGCCAAAGACATCTTATTGTGAGATCTATATCATTTTGTTGAGACACTCTATATTGAAACATAGCTCAATGAAGCCTACACATCAACTCTCAATCCAGAAAAACAAGGAGATGGGCTTTAACATGGATCCTGCAGAGCAGGCAAGTTAAACATTCTTCCCATTCCCTCTATCTCCAGCAATCTGATGGATCAAGAGTCAATGGAAGACTTTTGCTGAGCCTACTGTCTCAACGAACCATACGTATCCCCTTATTCTATCATGAAATTGTAGTCATACCAGGTAGCACTGAAAAAAATTTATTCATGTTCAGTGGACCCAGAGATGTTCATCATATTGATCACTGCTGCAGTAGCCTTAGCTATATGGGCTATATCCTGCCAAGGATATAACATTCGGCCAGTTTAAAAATCTTCAGGGCATCTTCCTCTCATCCAAACTGTTAGATTGCTTGAGCTGAGATGACTAAAACACAAATTTGAACACTAAACCCTTCAGAGCTTTACTGCCTTCTGAGAGCACATTCCTTTAAGGCTCTTCAAGATTGATGGTCAGCTAGTGCTTTCCTTTGTTGGGCAAATAGGTTTCCTTTGGCAGAGGGGGAGACTTCCATTTTCTTAATTCTGTTGATTTTTTTTTTTTTTTTTGCTTTCCTGTACAGGAAAGTTGTTTTAAAACTATGAGTGTTGTAATTTAATGGACTGTCTTGACACTGTAAAGTACTTTTAAATGGAATACTAATTTTTTTCTGTCAGTTCAAAAGAGGTGTAAAGTAACTGAAAACATTATTTCTGAGGAGAAATTGTATTTATTTTACTTTTGTGGGGTTGGCATAGTGCTTTAAAGTGCATTTTACTGTGTTTTTCTGTCAAAAAAGTAACTTTGATGGGATGGTAGTGTTTTCCAGCAATTATTCTTGTCTTTTCTGGAAAGAGGCACCATTTCTGGCTTGATCGTGGAACAGACTACTAGTCCCTAGGTCGATCCTTCTTCCAGCTACAAAAAAAAATAAGCAAACAGTCTTTGCCACTACAGCAGGCTAGCAATTTGCCTCAGCTGCATGTGGGTGAATCTGCTGTGGCTATTTGTTGTACATCAGACCACTAATCTTTTACCTTTAATCCCTCTGGTGTAGCACCTACAGCCACTGTGAATCAAGACTTAGCCCTGTTCCCCATGGCTGTTGCGGTCCCGTCAGGGGGCAAGAGAGAGTCATTGTTGTTGGTCCTAGTAGAGGGAATAGGGAAGGTTTTCGTGTTGTGTCAGAATGCTGTGCCCATTCCTGAGGAAGCTGCTGTTCCCATTAGTAACATGGCTGACCCTATTTTCCTGTCAAAAATAAACAGAAAACTCCTCCTCAGTTTTCTTTGGGTAGGTGTATTTTGCTAGGTCTGGCTCAGAATTTAATTTAGGCTATTGATCCTTCTTGTATAGTAGTTTCTTGTAAAAGAAAAATGTTTCCTCTTTTCCTGAAGAGGTTCAAGATTCTGAATCCGAACAGGAAGATGCAGGGATGGATACAGTTTTTTTCTTCAGATTTCTCATTCGGACTCAGAGAGGAGAGCTCAGTTTGATTCTCCCTGTGGGGGTTTCTGTTTCTCTGAGACTATTGCTAGAATGTACGAACATGCTCAGTGGGAGAACACTGAGGTTTCTCAGTTCCTCAGAAAATGCAGTGAGTTGTTATAGGATTTTCCAGGCCTTACACCCATTCCTCCTGTTCTTTCTGCTTTAGAGGATGTTTCATGGACTTTATCAACACAAAAAACAAACACCCTGGACCAGATAGAGAACTCTCCATCCAGAGGATCAAATATGGACCTAGTACTCACGAGTATGGGAAAGCTTTGTACCCCCCCCACCGCCGTTGGCGAAGTTGGACCACAAAACTGTCTCCCTTAAAATAAAAATCAACCCAGGAAACCCAACTAAACCAGTAATGGTTAGGAAGTATTCTAAAGCAGATTACATCCTATTAAGTGACAGTTTGTCAAAATTTGCCATTCACTATGCATACTTATTTATAGAAACCCTGTATAAACATAAATGGCTATACTAAGGCTGTTGTACCTACCAGAAGTAAGTCCAGATCTATCACCAAAAACAAACCACTCTGGTAGAATCCTTACCCTAACTGGCTATATAACAAAAGAAAAAAGCTTATGGCTGAAATCAGAAAGAGCAACCCTCAGAGAGACAATAGCTCTCTGATTCAACTAAATAAGAAAATAAGAAGACTAATAAAGTCCAATAAGGCCAGTTTAGAAGTCAGGATAGCTTCCCAGGCTAAGGACAATCACAAGGCCTTCTTCAGCTGTGTCAGGAACCTTAAAGGTAATAATCAGCAGTGTGGAAAACTGGTGTTAAATGGCATATCCTTCACTGACTAGGGTGACATAACAAATCTACTGGCTGATAAATTTAGCTCTAAATTCACCCACACCACCACTACCCCCTGCTTCATCAATCCCTTACACTGTCCCTGGTTGCCTTTTAAATAGCTTAAAATACGACATAGCAGGGCAACTGGAGGCACTCTTCAGCTACAGCATCAAAACAGGCTACATGCCAGGTGAATGGAGGGCTGCAGTGGCCATCCCTCTTTATAAGGATGGACCATCAACTGACCCTGGGAACTACAGACCCATCAGTTCAACAAGTCTAATATGCAAAACCATGGAACAAATTGACATAGAAATGATCACCAAGGACATTGGCAACCATACAGACACTGGACCCATCCCAGTTCAGCTTTAAGGGGTGGTCTCATCTACTTAACCTGGTAGACTTTTTGATAGGGCCACCATGGCTATGAATGGGGGGAAAACAGTGCATATCTCTTACCCTGACCTGGCCAAGGCATTTGACACAGTACCCCACACACAGATATTGTTGACAATCTCTCAGAACTAGGCATAAATCCATACATAATGTACTGGATTGTCAGCTGGCTCACAGATATGACCCAAGAAGTCAGGATCGGTGAGACCACCTCCACCAAGAGACCAGTCACCAGCAGAGTACAACAGGGCTATCTTGCTTGCCAAGTTCGCAGATGACTGCAAATTGGGAGCTAGCATAGATTCCCCCATGACACCAACATCCTATAAGAGGGTCTAGCACAAACAAATAACTAGTGTGAAAGCCACTAATTAAAACTCAATGCATAAAAATATATTATAGTGCCCTTTGGGAAATTGTCCACCCAAGCTATTTACTTCTTCGATAAAACACCCTTAAGAGTTGACCTGATAGTTAGGGATCTGAGAGCATATATTGACAGTAATCTGGTGGTCAACAAACACATAGCCAAGACAGTAAGAAAATCATTCAATGTCACTCAACATATAAGTGAGGATATGGCATCCAGGTTCAAGGAAGTCATAGTATTACTCTATTCAGTCCTTATCAGACCCATCATTGTGTACAATATCCCTTTTGGCATGTACTTAATCTTGTATTTACAACAGCTGGAATGCCCTAAAAGGTTACTCATCAGGAGAATTCAGGGTATGAATAACCTGTCCTACACAGATTGCTTTAAGTTCCTACCTCTGTACTCAGTCTCCTACAGGTTACTGAGAGGAAATCTCTGCCTAGTATGTAAGACATCCTCAGATCCAACTGTGATTGATCTCTTGCATATCCTCAAGACAAACAGCACCAGAAACACTAGATCCAAGGACCTGAATTTTGCCCTCAACATAAATAGAACATACTAGAGGGACTGATATGTGTCTCAAAGGATCCCTGTACTATGGAACATGTTCCCCATCTATGTGAATCAGAGTTCATCCTTGACCCTATTCATAAGAAATCTTGACCATTGGATATGACATTGCAAATACAGCCCCAGTCTGGCCCCCATATCTTTGATGGACAGAGATCAGCAGTAAGTAAATTAATCCCCAACTAACATGCCCCCCATAACTCTTAGCTACTTCTTTACTAACGTACCCCACCATATAGGCATTCAAGGAACTCAGGGACAAAACTGGATTGGGTTGCACAGTTAGGCCTTGTAAAGATCCTGATCATTATTAGGCTAGTATAAAAGTGTGTGTGTATGTGTTAGTGTGTGTGTTACTGCTTACACATTTTCAGATAGTCAGCCAGCTGCCCCTAAAAAGGAAGATCGGATGTATAAAATTCCTCATCTTTTAAAATTGTATACACTATTCCCAAACCTGGCCCAGCAGATATTGCTTTAGTTGGTCCCACTGCTGCTAAACATTTAATTAATTCCAATCCTAGTCTTTCAGATAAGGATGGGAAATTATTGATATGTATGGGAGAGAAAGTGCATACTTCTGCAACTTTGATTTTCAGAATTTTGAATTGTCAGGCTCATATGTTAAAGTTTATTCTGACAAGTTGTAAAAGTATGAGGAATGTTTTATCTCCAATTTCTCCTTGTGAGGAAAAATCTGCTTTAAATAAATAATTTTTGTTTATTGCACAGGTCTCTACTCATTGTTTACAGAATGTGTTTGACTCTGTTGATGCTTCTTCCAGGGCTGTGTCCACTGGTACTGTTTTGAGGAGGTTTGCATGGCTGCATTTTCAGAAACTCCCAGATGATGTTAAAAATGAGATTTTAAATTTCCCCTGGTTTGAGATTTAGAGTTTAGCCCCTCTGTTGCAGAGGTGATCAAAAGTGTAATGAAAATGGAAAACTGATCCAGGGAATCTCTAAGATTTTTCAGCCCTCCTTTTCCAATTTTTCAAATGGGTTTTCTATCTCCTCATCCAGTTTTGGCAAAAAACAGAATAACAGCCTCAACAAAATGCAGGTAAACAGATGTTTAAGAAGAAATGACAGGGGGTGTTCAAAAGGAAGTCTTGAACCTGCCAAAACCAATAACAGTCCAACAAGTCTGAATGACTATTCAAGAGACTTGTGACCGCCTCCCACCCTGGCCCCTTTTTCATTCCAGAACATCTGAATTTCCATTTTTTTTTCTTTGGCAACAGATTGTTTCAGACAAATTGGTTCTGAAAATCATTCACCAAGGTTTTATATCACAGTGATTGGAAATTTCTCCTTCCCAGGGGGTTATTTCTAATCTTCCAGGTGAGACACTCTTGTTTCCACAGGTCCTTCATCACATGCTGTCTCAAGGAGTGATAGAACTAGTTCCTCCTTCCTAGGTGTGGAAAAGTTTTTATTCAAGGGTGTTCCTAGTGCCAAAGAAAAAAAATGCTTGAAGACTAGTTTTAGATCTTTTCTAAACCTATTTGTAATAGTGCCCAAGTTCAAAATGATGTCACTTCACAACATGTTACCTCTTCTTCCCCTTTCAAGTTTCCTGGTAACACTAGACTTAAAAGATGATTATCATCACATCCATATATATCAAAACTTCAAACATTTCTTAAGGTTTTGTGAATTTGGATCACATTATCAGTTCTCTGCCTTACCCTTTGGACTATCCACTGCACCAAGAGTGTTCACAAAGTGTCTAGCTCCAGGTGTAGCTCATTACAGGCTACAAGGTATCCATATGTTTCCGTATTTAGACAATTGGCTTATCTTTGCAGGGTCTTTTTCAGAGTGTCAGGAACCTCTCCCCCCTTGGGTGAGAAATCTGTTACACAAGCTGGGATTCCAAAAGAACATTCAAAGGTCTTTCTTGACTCCTTCACACAGGATTGCATCCTGGGGTGTCAAGTAGACACCTTAGTTCAAAAAGCTTTTCTTCCACAGGGAAAATAAATCTTTATCTTGATCTATTTCTAAGATTTTCCTCTCAGAATTCATTCATTTTGAGGGAGTACCTCAGGATTTTGGCTCTCATGGTGTCTGTGATTCTCATGATACCCATGGCAAGACTCCACATGAAAAAGATACAGTAGTATCTGAAATCTTTTTGGTCCCAGCATCAACAGCCTTTATCTTTACAAATCCCAGTATTGGGGATTGTCAGAAGATAAATCTTTTTTGTGGAGACAACAGATATCCTTAAATCCAGGAGTCCCCTTTTCCCTCCCTTCTCCAAAAGTGACAGTCATGACAGTCACTTTGGACTTTGCTGGGGAACAGTTTCAGGAGAGATAAAATTACAGAGGTTGTGGGACAACAAGAATAGATGCAAGCACATAAATATTGATAAGATGCTTGCCCTAATCAAGACACTCAACTCTCTAAACGATCTTTGGCCCCTGGGATATCTTAAAGTGGTTAAAGACAATACCACAGTCATGTGGTACATCAACAAGCAAGGTGGAACCAGGTCGTACCCTCTTTGTAGACTAGCTATGTTAGCTTGAGGTGTAGCTTCACAGCACAGTCTCACTTTACAGGCATCCTACATTCCATCAGAGAAAAACTGTATGACAGACAAGCTGAGTAGGACCACAAAAGACCATTATGATTGGAAACGAGATTGGGGTCCTTCCGAGATTTGATCTGTCTCTGGGGGGTTCCTCAAGAAGACCTCTTTGCCTCCTCTCTGAACAATCAACTAACATGGTTCTGTTTTACGACTCCATGCAAGACAGCCTGGAAGACAGATGCAATTTCTTTTCCATGGACAGGAATGTTCCTGTATGCTTTTCCACCCTTTCCACTAATAGCCAGGATACCTCTGAAGATTTAGAATCCACCAAGATCATTGTGATGATTCCTTTCTGGGACAGTCAACCATGGTTTTCTCTTCTTTTAGAAGTGGCCAAGAGCAATTTCCACAAGCTTCCTCACAGACTGGATCTGCTCACACAAGAACAATGATGTTTGATGCACCCCAACATCAGTCATCTTCAATGGACTGCAGGATGATAGGCTCTTAATTTCCTTTAGGCACCTGTTTACTGAGGATGTGCAGTAGGTACTGATGGACTCAAGGAAGTTTGCTACTAGAAAAATCATATATTGGCAAATGGAGAAAATATTCTAGTCAATGCCAACAACAACATAATCAACACCTATTCAGGGCTAGCTGTTGTCTGATTCTACAATATTTTGTGTCAGTTACTATCCTGCAGACTTTCTGTTATTCTGGCAAGGTTCATTTATCAGCCATTTCAGCATGTCTGCCTGTGGAATCTCCTCTTCCAATGTAGTCTTACGTCAAAATATTCTTGAAAGGGGGTGTGATAAGAGGACTCAAAGAAAAATGGTGGCCCCTCCTTAAGATCTTAATTTTGTGTTAGAGAAGCTAACATTTGCTCCATTTGAACCAGCTAATCTGTCTGACTTGTGGTTGTTAACATGGAAAACAATTTTACTGATTGCTCTGACCTCTGCAAGAAGGGTATCTGAATTGCAAGCTATTATAGTGAGTCAACCCCATCTCATTTCCCATAGTAACAGGTTTCTTTGAGAACTAATCCTTCTTTTATGCATAAAATGGTATCCAGGTTTACTTAACTGTCCATCTCCCCGTTTTCTTTGCTGAACCTAAAAATGAGAGAGAGAAAGGATACTCCATACTTTGGAAATTCATAGACAATTGAGGAAAACATGTTCTTGCTTGTTCCCAAGTCAAATGAGCTGTTGTAGGGCAACTCTGTCAGATCTGCTAGAATTTCTCCCTCTGATAGCCACAGATATTTTGTGTTGGTTTAATAGTGCTGCTAATTAGAGAGGCAATTGTTAGGCAGCAGGAATGAAACCTAGTAGTATAGGTATAAAAACTATAGGATGTTCACCCTTTTTGTTGCATTGTGAAATGTGTACAGTTTGTGTTATAGTAATTGTTGACCAGATCAGCTGTGATTTATTAACCTATAGCCAAGAGTAAATTGTAGACCTCAGATGTTGTTGTACCCAATTCTAATGACACAGGATTTAATGCCAGTTTGTGCAAAATACATGACTGCTGTATATATCCTATGCTATACTGTTGTGCACTTTTGTATCTTGTTCTAGCAGACCATGCTAATTAGAGCTCCTGCATATGCAAGGAGCTCTGCACTTGCCTTTTGGCAGTGGTGCATAAATATTTGCAGAAGATATTTTGGAAGCCTGACCTGGTAACAAACACTGTATATTCCCATCTGCTTTTTTCAATTTAAACCGAATTCTTCAAACATAGTAATACATTTACTGCAACAACATCTAGCATCTGAGTTAATTAAACATCTCTTATCCATTTCAGCCATCTCTATTCCTAGTCTGTTGACCCTGACCAAACTACCCCCAGCTAATACACTGTACAGGCTGCATAAGAACTATTACTGCCCAGCAACTATTACCCAAGCCTGAAGTCCATCCATGAAAAGACAGAGAGTATGCAGTCAAGGCAGATATGTATGTGCAATCCAGTAAAGTGAACATAAGTTAAGTCTTACAGCTTGTAGAATCAGACTGTAGGGACAGCTGAGTGTCCTTGTGCACTCACCTGGAGTTGGTAGCTGTATTGGTGCTTACTCTGTACTAGAGGATGTGGCTCAATAGAAGCACCTATAGCACTGATATATACTACAGCCTATAATAATGGGCAGTCAGTTTAACAGGCTTTCAAAATGTAGTTCAAAATAATGGCCAGCACATAGCTTGTCATCCTCCCCCCACTGAAACAGGCTACTAGTCCTCCTTTTCTTTCTTTACTACAGTGTCTTCCACCTAACACTCTAAATGCTTAACCACAGATGTACATTTCTGCTTAGTCTTCCTGGGCTTGTGTTCTGTTCTCTGTAATTCTGCCCCCCCCCCCATGCACACACAGTTTCTATTTTACACTGTTAACTCATACAATTAACTTTCTCTGGAAACCTTCTTAACTTTTGCCATAACCAAAGGTTACCGATTGTTTGTCTTAGCACTGTTACATAGCTGATTCAGTGGTTTGGCCCCACTCCATTCCTCTCTTGTCCCCCCAATTCCCACACACCCCCTCCAACTCTATAATTAAAATATCCCAACTGTACTCCTACACTTCTTCCAGCCTATCTCTGCATCAAAACAATCAGAACATAACCAAATTGCAGTTACTCTGCAATTAGCATCTCTGACTCATTTACTTAAAGTGTTGCTACCCAGCTTATCCATTTAGAAGTTATAATGCTATAACTACTCTTGCCAAGTAGCATTTTACAGTGCAAACTACTATCTTCAGCAAAATGTACCTTACATATTATACAAAATGAGTCTGACTCAAACTCTACTAATGTCCCTCCTCAGCATATTAGCACGCTTTATGAACTACCATACCTCCCAAATAAGTACAATTAATAGTCTTACAAACCCACAATCACTATACCAGCAGTTACCAAAACTATCATTCACCACAGCAACCACACTGTACCAGCAAACCTTCTCAGATTTTTTCAATTGTAGGTATCGTAAATCTAAATATGTTGCCATACGAAATCAATTAAAGCTAAAGCACAAACATATTTGGCTACATACTTTCCTTCATAAGATTTCCACCAAAAAAATCAGTGGAGACATCCACTCAAACCTTAGCCCCACAAAACAGCACAAAAAAACACATTAACAGCACATTATTAAATGAACCATTTTCTTTTCCTCTCCCATCCCCCAGTTTTAGCAGTCTCTTCCTAAATATCAATACCTTAGAAGTATATGCAGTAAAATCCAGGACATGCATGCTTGTATTGCCACATATTCTCCTGACATGATCATAGCTACAGAGACATGGCTGAAAAAAGACATAAAAGCCTATGAAATTTATCTACCTGGTTTCAGTATAATTAGGCTTCACAGGAAAAATAAGCAGGCAGGTGGCATAGCCATCATCTATAAGAATTCCCTAAACATAACCTCATATGCACAGGAGATGCCACAGTTTAATAATGCAGAATTACTTCACATCTCAAGGCCACGGTGGTGCAGCAGTTAGTGTTGGCGCCTCACAGCAAGAGGTTCTCCTGTTCGATTCTCGGCTAGAGAGCCTTCTGTGTGGAGTCTGCATGTCCTCCCCATGGTCGAGTGATGTTAAAGACATGCAGGTAGGTGCGAGCGTGAACGGGTGTGCCTTCTTTGAAGGCTGGGCATCGGGCTGGCACCTTGGCACTGTAAAAATCCACTGCCAGTCATTAGTGGACTGGAGTTCCGCTGTGGCAACCCTTAACCAGGAAAAGCCGAAAGACATTACTTTTACTTATATCACATCTCAATATCAATAATAGGAAAATGCTTTATTTAGCAGCCCTATATATCCCACCAGATAAAAATATTGCCACTGGGAAAATATCCTATATTGGATATCCCACCATATACAACATGAAACAATAATACTAGGAGACCTAAATATAGACTGTCAGCTTATTAGTAGCAGCACCTCATCTGATTCCATAAACCTGAACAGCTTTACCCAGTTAATTACATCAGTACTAGAATCCACAAAAGTACTGGTAGGCAATCATCTTTAGTCTGGATTCTTAATAAGAGACTTAGCAAAATTAGGTCAGCCGGTAGCCTTCCGTATAGCCTAAGTGACCATTAACCTACTTAATGCTCTCAGACATTACAATATCCAAAATAAACATATAATTTACAACCATGTTTATAACTCAAAAAACTTTAACAAACACACTTTTATCAAATCCTTAAGAGAATATAACTGGAAAAATACTAAAATGTATGTACTTAGACTCTGCTGTCTCACACTTCAATGAGATAATCCCTAGAAATTCTCAATAACCTTGCCCCAGTATGTATTAAAAGGGTCAAATCCAATCCTACACCATTGCTAACAAAAGAGGCTAAGAAATTAATGCTACAGCATGACAAAGCCTGGAAAGAGTGGCTCAAAAATAGAACATGAAATGCATTTCAGCTTTTCAGGCAACTAAAGAATAGGACAAAATACCAAATAAAACATGACAAGCAAACATATGATAACATTTTCAAAAATAAACATCAAAACAATACAAAGCTGTTCTGGACATCTGCAAGCAAACTTACATCCAGGCTAAATTACCACCCCCGCCCTACATCCAACAATAATACTGATTCAATTCCACACAGTTTACAACTATTTTATGCTGACTATATTGTCTGTTACAAGCATTAATCCTTCCACTATCCTCTTAGTACGCTGCTAAATATCCTCAGCTGTTTGACTTCAACCCAGTACCTACCTCCATCACTAAAAAACTCCTACATAAGTTAAAATCGACCACGTAGCTGCTGACCAACTCCCCTCAGACTACTTAAAAATGGCTGGAGATGTAATTGCTTTTCCAGTCTCTATATTGATAATCAGATCTATATCCAAAAAATATGTTCCTTCTATCTGGAAAAAATCAGTTATTATACATTTACACAAAGGTGGCAGATACTGCAGTCCTCTCCCCTATCAAAAATACTTGAAAAATGTATTCATTCCCAGCTTCTACATCACCTAAATTCACATAATCTTCTCTTGGAAACACAGCTTGTTTTCAGACCCCACCACAGCACAACCATGGGCCTTTTTCACTTTACCAACACTATAAACCAGCATAGGAACAATGGTAACCTAGTATCAACTGTGTTTCTAGACTTATCCAAAGCTTTTAACACTGTGTCACATCAACATTTACTTGCTAAACTGTCCTCTACAAGTCTTTCTCAGTCTTCCCTTAAATGGTTCCTTAGTTATCTGTCTGGAAGGCAACAAGCAGTCAAATGGCAACAGGACATCTCTTTCACTTACCATAGGTGTACTGCAGGGCACTATACTAGGACCCCATATTTTTAATATTGTTGTAAACAATTGTCACACTGCCATACACCAAGCAAATATAGTACAATATACAGATGATTTGACTTTAATATGTACAGCCCTCACAATATCCAGACTACTAGAAATCACCCACATTTATTTCTCGTTAATTGAAACCTGGTTGAAAATTTCAAACCTACACCTTAATCCCAATAAAATAAAACTGATGCTTTTCACCCCAAACATTATCTCCATCAAAAACAATCTTTCGTAGTTAGATCTGCTAATAGTACTAAAATTGAGGTAGTACCGCAGACTACATTACTAGGCATTGTAACAGATGGCAGTCTTAATTTGATCAACGTATTCTTCAGACAATTAAAAAGACCCACCAGAAACTTGGCTCCCTTTATAGGGCAAAACAGTACCTTACAGACCCAGCAAGAAAAACCCTAACCTCATCCTGTTGTCTTCTAACCCTCTTATATACCTCACATATCCTTAGAAACCTAAGCTCTAAACACTAAAATCCAAACTAGCTTCCTGTTATTACAAAATAGCTAAATTTGCTACCATCACTGCATTCCAGGCTTGCCACTGCCAAGCCGTAAATCAGCTGAACCAGCTAGAGCTTAACAACTATTATTACATACTCTCAACTAGTTATGACATACAAAGTGAAATATTTTCCTGAACAATGCCCTGCATTAAAAACATATTATTGCCCTACACTCTGACAGCAGATCTCATTTTTGGTGCTAAATTTCTATTAAGCACTACTAAAGCAAATAATTAATCAGGGTGACTCATTATTATACTCCTATTACATCTCCAAACTCTGGAACATCATCCCTACACAAGATAAAAATCATTAACAAACTTCCAAGCATTAAAATCCAGCTCAAGCAATACCTTACCCAATCCTGGTCATGCTTATGTTCATTACCAGGTTGAGATTTGTAGTAAAAGCACAATCTTCTTGCTTACCACTAACTTTTTGCCCTCCTCTACTTGAATCATTACACCTCTAACAACTTTCCCTCCTGTGCTTGAATCAGTATATCTCTTTTCACACCACCATCTTAAACAACACTTCTCATCTTGCTCTTTATCTAACTGCCCCATCCAGCTCTCTACCCCTCTCATACATCTCCCTTGTACCTAAGTCATAAACCTTCTAGGTACACCAGTTTGGAACAGGCAGCCTAAATAGAACCAAACCCTGCTCTCTGTCATATGTCCTTATACACAACTACTATCTCCCCAACCCTCCGGCATAATTTTATAACTTACTTCTTTATGTATCTTGTACTGCGGTGGTGGTGCTGCGGTAGCGTTGTCGCCTCACAGTTAGACGTTGCCCGTTCGATTCTCAGTTAGAGCGTCTTCTGTGTGTCGACATGCATGAATGGGTGTTCCTTCATTGAAGATTGTGCGTTAGGCCCGGCAAGCCAGCACGTAAAACTCTACTGCCAATCATTAGCGGACCGGAGTTCCGCTGTGGCGACCCCTAACCGGGAAAAGCCGAAAGAAGACTTCTTTATGTATCTTAAACATTTTACAGACCTGTGCAGTACTAAAATCTCCTTCCTACATAATGGTATAACTTACTTAATTATGTATCTTAAACGTTTTACAAACCTGTGCAGTACTAAAATCTCCCTTCCTACATAATGGTATAACTTACTTCATAATGTATCCTAAATGTTTTACAAACCTGTGCAGTAATAAAATCTCCCTTCCTACATAATTTTATAACTTACTTCTTTATGTATCTTAAACATGTTACAAACCTGTGCGGTACTACAATCTCCCTTCCTACATCATTTTGTAACTTATTTCATTATGTATCCTAAACGTTTTACAAATCTGTGCAGTACTACAATCTCCCTTCCTACATAATTTTATAACTTACTTCATTATGTCTCTTGAACTTTTTACAAACCTTGCAGCACTAAAATCTCCTTCCTACATAATGTTATAACTTACTTTGTTATATATCTTGAACTCCTCGCAAACCTTTCATTACTGAAATGTAAGAGCACTTTACAAGAATGTTTTCCCTTCTGCAGTATCAATCCATTTACTTCTGTAAGATTTTACAGCTGGAACAACTGTATAGACTTATAATTGTTGATATAAATACTTCACTGTATGTAACAGCCTTCTAATTATATTTGTTGTTTCATGAGAAATGTAACTGTTTTCCTGAGAACTGTCTGAACTTCACCTGTTAATATAAATGTACTGTGGTAGAGCTTTTCTCCTCAGGCCACCACTGAAAATGGACTCTGCTGAGTCAGACTTTCCTGGCCAACAAAGACAAATACATAAATAAAACAAATAAATGACTCTGGTACTATCTTGGCAAAACTAAATCTTTCAGCTCTTCAGATCAATTGTTCATTTCTTGTGAAGGTAAGTAAAAGGGACAACCAGTGTCAAACCAGAATATTTCCAAATGGTTGTCTAAGACTATTATATTTTGTTATACTCATCATAACAAAACTGTTCCAGGCAGGTTCAAGACCCACTCTATCAGGGCCTTGGCTTCATCTATGGCTTTTTGAAAAGGTTGGATTCTAGAAGTATTCTAGAAGCTGCTACTTGGCCCTCTGTACATATAAGGCAATATAAGCTTGATTCCTTCTCTAGGTCCAGAACAAGCTTTGCTAAGACCATTCTTTAGGGTCTCCTGGACTCTTCTCCTTCCACCTCCCAAATCTAATTAGCTAAGTTAATCCACCCATATAGCTAAGGGTACTGCATCAGTGATCAATATGATGAACATAGTACAGTTATATAAGTTAAACTTAACATAACAGTAGATGTTCAATGACCACTGCTACAGTAGTCACTCCCTTCCTCCATTCCCCCTTGTTTTTTTGTGTGTTTTTTATGTCTAGGTGTGGACATTTGTTTATTTATTTATTTATTGCTCCTAGCTTTGTCCATTCAGGGCTCAGGCTCTATGCTTCTGCTAGCAAGTCAAAAGTCAAGTCAAAGTCAAGTCAAAGGAAAGGTCTGAAGGGCTTCACATCCATACTTGTCTTTCTGCCAGCTCAGCTAGAGCTGCCTGACAGTTTAGGTGCATGGAAGGTGTCCTGAACCTTTGAATGCTGTCCAGCTGTTAAATTCCTGGTAGGATATAACCATATATGTAGATATGGTTACTGCAGCAGTGATCATTCAAACATCTGTTGTTATGGTAAGTTTAACTTACTCACCTGTATTTTATCTGGGACCTAGGTTATTCTCCTCTATGGACTGATTTTCCATTTACCTGTTTAATCCCGTTCAAGGACATGGGGAAGCCATAACCTACTCTGACAATAAGCAGAAAAGCTAGTTCTGGATAGGTTGTCTGCCTGTTGCAATACCCTTCTTTAGTGCTACAAAAAAGGAAACAACTAACAGTAAATATCCATTACTGTACTCTTCACCTTTAAAAACAATTCTACATTAAGTCCTTGATCGTATTCATGTGACTCATCCAAAGCACTGGTGAAGTATCAATGATTTTACTGGAGGATATCAGCATGAATTGGTTTGCCTCAATTCTAAACAACTGCAACAAATATAATTAATGTCCAGTTTCCCTCTGTAGTCAAACTGTGTGAGAGATGCCATGGAAAACAACTTAATAGTACTGGAACCTCCCTTAGTTAGATCACCTGACTTTACTTGTTTATGTTCTGTATACACCTGACTAATTTGTCTTTTTTATGCAATCTTTGATTGATTATTAGGCAAAATCTTGTAGTTTTTATACAGTTGTGTAGTAATGGTTTTAGTGTTGTAATAGGAGTCAGTGATGAAATCCAGAAGGGGGGCCTAGACAAATGCAACGTTTTGTGCCATACTATACATAAATTATTATAAGAGGTAACTTTCATAATAAGGAATTTTGGGGTCTATACTACAACATCGAACTCACAGGAGTTCAAACGTTGTTATATCGAACCGTACAGTTCGAAGCTCAATAATGACAAAAACACAGAACAGCAATTTTTTTCCGAGGGAAATAAAATCGCTGTTCCATGACAAAAAAAAAAACTTACACTTTAACCTTAAACTAAAGTGGGAGGCCTCACCCCCACACCCCCCAACATGGGGGGGTTGTGCCCCCACACACCCCCTACTTAAATATACCAACTTCGAGATCGCACCACAGTGGAGGAAATAGCAAAGCCCCCAAAACGGCCCACCAATGTTTTTTTCCCTGGGAAAAAAATCAGAGTGCCGTGGCTTTGCTATTTTCATATTTCAGACTTTTGGGTTTGATATTACAACATTCGGACTTCTACAAGTTTGACGTTGTAATACAGACCTGTAATTTTGTTAGGGCAGCGTGGAAGTTCCCAAATGTGTTTGCAAGAATTGTCACAAGTTAATACTGAGTTATTTTTCTGTCTGTAAGTCGCCTAGTAAAAAAGTAATTAAGTAAAAACACCAGTTGACGTGTTTTACTTCTGACAGCTGTCAAAAACTGTTATATCTAAGTGAATATTTTCTAGTTAGATACTGCTTGTAGCTGATTGGTCATAGGTTTAGCTAGGCAGATTATAGACTTGAAATCCGATAAGGTTGATAATTTTGCAGCACTTTCAGGATAATCATGGTGCTCAGTATATAAAGTAAACAAAAAATAGTGTTTGCACTGATATAAATATTGAGAGGTGCTGTATATGCCTGCAGATGGGATTGGCAAGCAGTAATGGTTTTGGTTATTTGTAATCATTTGGAGTTTGAGCAACGTGTCATGCCTCTTGAAGGGAAATCTCACAGTATGCTCTTTCTGTTCAGAACACACAGAGCTTGGCATATTGAAGACTATCTCAGGGCAGATATTCAGAATATTGTTGTATCTTTGTTAGGGGCTGCTTGCAGAATCTGCAAAAGTTACTTCATATAGTAAATCATGTCATCTCTTGCCTACTGCTTATGACTGGAAAAAAAACATTTCTATTGTTGGGAAGGAAGTATGAGAGCCCACAGATGTCTCTGAAAGGAGTTTCCAGTTTTTATTTTAGCTAAATGTTTTTGTCATATTATTTAAACTGAATGCTAGTTAAAATCTTCTCAGCCTACATGCTGTGGTCAGTTGTCACTGGAATCATGTACTGTTTAATGATACAGAGCTTGTGTTGAGCGTCTGGAAAGTGGTCATACTGACTGATTACTAACCAAAGAAGAGCTCTGACTTTCAGTATTCAAAACATTAGATTTTTCACCTCCTTTCACAAACACTAACTAGGCATTAAGGCATAATGCAAAAGGTAATCTGTAACAAGTCCATACACACACACACACTTCTATTCAAATCTTGAGAAAGACTGTCAAACAGGACAATGAATAAGAAGTGCCATGATGACTGCTCTGCAACTAATTATTAGGTTTTTCGTTTCATAATTCTTTGTTTTATGCTGTGCTTTTCCTTATTTATTCTTGGAACTGCTCATTATACATTGTCATAAAGAATCCCGATCTGACAGCTTTCTCAGAGATAATAAATTGAAGATATATTACTGCAATTACATGTTTGGGCACAACTTTATATCAAACAAAAAAGTAATATTAATTAAGCACACTAGAATTATTTTAAAGTTGAGGTACTGAATATTGTCATGTTATGGCAATAAATGCAGAAGGTCACAGAGACCTGTGAGAAGTGGACAAGGATTTAGAAATGATGCATGTTGTTGCAGAAAAGCGTATGCCAGTGAATATTTCTCCCCGCTGAATATCATTGTAATATATGTATATCTGCATTTAGCTGTCATGTCTCTTTTCTAGTCATGACTCAGGAGGGATAGCTGTATGTGCTGGGGACAACTCAAGAACGAGACAGAGCTCAACACCGATTGGACTAAAATCCCACACTACAGTTTTTTTTTAAACTAGTAGTATGAGGTAATTCATTCCACACACTAAAGTAATAAATAAATCAGAACTGCAGTATGACAATGGCCACATTTGAGAGTATTACTGAATTAATACAATGCAGCCACAGTCGTAAACTGTTAAGCTTTTTGTTACCTGCTCAGACTTATAGACTTCTAACTGCAACTAACAAATAATGCTGTTAGAAAATGTTTTAAGAAAATGCAAACTCTTGATTGGTCAAAAATGATGGAAAATGAAAAGGCCCATCATAATGCATAAAGCTCAGTGAAAAAGAAAAAGATATAACAGCAGAGACTTTACAAAACAGTATTATGTACTCTAGTAGCCTGGTCAACACAAGCAATGATGGAATGGTTGTGTTTAATTACATTTGAGTCCTAAACTCCATATTTAACTGTGGCAGGTGAGCTTGGCATCTCATATTATATGTTAGTTTTTTCTTGCCACTTTAGATACTGCTGTAGTCATAGTATGGACAGATGGAAAGATAACAATTCTCATATAGGTTTGTGGCTAAATATATTTTTAAGGACTTCTTCGCAAACAAGCATGGCTCCAATTAAAGACTGCCATAGTAAACATGACAAAAGCATGATAATAGAAGATTTCACAGATGTACTTAGTGCTTACTTCCCAGCTGTGCTTTCAGGTCAGCAGTGGTGTCAAGGAAGCAGGATGACAATGTAGAAATACCAAACCTATGTTCCATCTGAATGTTGCTTTAAATAAGTTGTGACATGTTCTTGTAGCTTCCACTTCTTCCATTTTTCTTTTCTATATCAGAATATTGGCATTTTGATGATTTTCTTTTAAATCTGAGAGTTGTATTCTATTGTGAGATGGCTTACACTGTGCAGATGTAGATCTGTAAGGTCTTAATGAATGCTAGCCACTGTTCCTTCAATGCAATGGGAACTCATGGCCTGCAGCAAGTGAAAGTGGTAAGCTGCTGCCTTTATTTCTGCTAGTTATCATTTTATTGATTTATTTTTTTAACCAAATACAAGAATCACCAACTAATGCACACTGAAGTGAAATGGTACAAACGACTATTCATAACAAAGCCTTCCATAAGATTTAGAATCTCACCCTCAGCTGTCAAGATTTTGCAGAATGTTCTTATTTTTACCTTATATTTTCAACTGTGCCTCATAAAATTTATGGTTTTCTAGCAAATCACTGAGCACCAAATTCATTAAATGACATATGTTTGAGTTTCAGACTTCTAGAAAATGCATGCTAATGAAAAAAAACTTATTCTAACACCTTTCTAAGTTTGTAAGTACAGTATTTAAAATCTGTCCCTGACTATGGACGTTTGTCTCCTCCAATATTTTTTGTCTTTATCCAGAGGTTGAGAGGTATTATCTGACTTTTCACAAGCACAGCATGCGTGAATGGGCGTGCCTTCGTTGAAGGTTGTGCATCAGGGCTGGTAACTCGGCACGTAAAAATCCACTACCAAACATTAGTGGACCGGAGTTCCTCTGTGGCGACCCCTAACCGGGATAAGCCGAAAGACACAACATTAGTAACAATTACAAAACCTTCAGGGTAACTTGCAGTTAATGATTCTGTTACAGCTTTGATCTAAACAAGCATATAATGAAAATGAATGGCATTAAGCATTCTTGCAGTGCAATTCCTGCAACATTTCTCATAACATTAAAATAAGAAATGAAATACACCCCTCCACATATACATGGAATTATAACTTCTCATTGAAACAACAAATCATTGATCCACAAATGATCAAACACAATGCATCGAAGCACAAAAAACACCAATCTATAAATGATCAACAAAATATGTCAAGCAACTGTTTTTTGCAGGGGACAAGCTCCCTCTACACCCCATGTTTGGGGGGGGGGCTCTACCCCACAATCCCTGTTAATTATATATGCCAAGTCTGAGATAGTACTATAGTAGGTAAAGGGCAAATTCCCAGATCTCCACTGTACCACAATCTCTTACTAAAAAAACTAGCTTTACTACCACTGATAAAAACACACATTAATGAAAGGTTATATTTGTGTATATATATTTTATTTATTTATGAACATTTGATTACCAACTGGGTAGGAGGCCATTTTTGGTGGAGGCCTAAGGAGAAAAGCTACAAAGTATTACAAAACATTTTAAGAATTATAATTTTACCAACTTTAAAACTAATGCAGAAAACAAATACAGTTTAAATAATTATACCAAATTAGACATACTATGAAAGGGCGGCCACAGTGGTGCAGCGGTTAACATTGCCGCCTCACAGCAAGAGGTTCTCCTTCTCGATTCTCTGCTGGGGTGCCTTCTGTGTGGAGTCTGCTTGTTCTTCCTGTGGTTTCGTGGGTTTCCTCCCACATCTCAAAGACATGCTGTACATGGATTGGACACTCCAAATTGGCCCTAGGCATGAGTGCGTGCATGTGTGTGCCTTCTGTGGAAGGTTGGCCTCTGGGCTGGCAACTCAACACCATAAAACTTCACTGCCAATCATGAGCAGATAAGTGATCCTCTATGATGACCCCTAACTGGGAAAAGCCGAAAGAAGAAGACATACTATGAAAACATTGGTTAAGAGTAGATCCAAGTCACATGACGATGATTTAATAATTAGAGAAATTTTAGCCAGTTTATTGAGAAATTAAAGATAAGTTAGTATAATACAAACAGGAATTTCAATACAAAGTGAGAGAAAAGTGGACTTATGGTATACTTAGACACAAAGTCATGGGAGAGAAATTGATAGAATTAAGGAAGTGAATGAAGAAGGGAGAGTAAGGAGATGTGAGGTATGAATAGGCATTTTGTCAACATTTAGGGATATAGTTTATACTGGTGTTGAGGAAGTGCAGAACCACCTTTTGTCTACTAAGTCTTCCAGAATGATTTTAAAAGACTGGATGGAGAGTATTGACCTGACAGATACAGGTAAGGAGTTCCAGGCCTTAGCAACATGGTATGAGTACAGAAATTGCCCAGAAAATTTGATAGGTTTATGGACAGACAGGGGTTTTTGGTCATTAGATCGTAATGACTGACAAGGAACATAGTTGTGTAGAATGTTATTTAGTGCTGGACAAGCAGATGAAGTTTGAATACTTTTATAGGTAGTAAGAAGCTGTGCATACATTAGTTGATGGGTATTTCTAACTAATTTAGGCATTTTAGTATTATGCAGTGATGGGTTCTGAAAGGGGTATTTGCTGAAAATTTAGCAACTTTGTTATAGCATTGTTCAAGTTTTGATTTTTGTAATGCCTGAAGTTAATAAAGATGGGAGCACCATAAAAAATGCAGGGAGGAGATAAGTAGTGTCAAATATAGGTTTAGTTGCACTGATGACAAAAGTTTTTGGCTCTATAAAGCATCCTTAGTTTTTGATGAGTTTTTCTTATTGAGTTTTGTATATTCAGGTTGAATTTAAGGTTATCATCCACTATCATCCATAATAATTTGTTATGAGAAGTGACTTCACTGGTTATATTATCGAAAAAGGACTTTAAATTTTGCTTTTTTCATGAGAGGGGGATTTGTGGATATATGTGGTTAAGACTAATTTGATCTAAAGAAAAAAATAGTGGCCCATTTCACTGAAGGTTCTTTTGATCTAAATTACAAAATAACTCTATCACGTTTGTTCTAAATCTATGTTAGCCTGTAGAAAATGACTGCTAGTTTGCTCTTGGAGCATAGGAATCAGTAGATTGCCAGGCACCCAGTATTACTGCTGCACAGATTATAACAGCACTGTCCAAGGCCAAGAATACAGCTTCTATGGGACCTGACATTATCGCTGGCTGTGTTCTACATGAACTACAGAGTGAACTGGCACCTCACCTGTGTGCCCTGTTCAATCACAGCCTCACCTCAAGCTTTGTCCCTACTGAATGGCGCACTGTTACAGTCATCCCTCTCCACAAAGGAGGAGCAACTACAGACCCCAGGAACTATCGCCCCATTAGCCTGACAAGTCTGATATGCAAAGATATGCAACGCATCATCATGGACCTAATAAACAAGATATAGGGAATCTCCAAACTCTGGATCCTATACAGTTTGGTTTTGTGAAGGGTAGATCATGCCTGCTCAACTTGGTCGACTTCATTGAGTTAGTCACCAGAGCTGTGGATGAAGGTAAGGTGGTTCATACAGCCTACCTTGATCTGGCCAAGGCCTTTGATACAATTCCCCACTCAGGAATCATAGAAAAACTTACTAAGCTAGGCATCAACCCCTATATCACTAGGTGGGTTGCAAACTGGCTCACAGACAGAACCCACAGTGTGAAGGTAGCTGACTCTAAGTCAGACTGCCGACCAGTCACAAGTGGAATCCCACAGGGTTGGTCCTAGGTCCTCTCCTGTTTTGTATCTACTTCTCTGAAGTCCAGACCAACACATAGGGACTCTGGCTGACAAAGTTCGCAGACGATTGCAAGTTGGGAGCTATTATTAACTTCCCAAATGATGTTGACATCCTACAGAAAGGCTTCAATGAGACCAACAACTGGTGTCAGAACCATGGCCTTAAGCTCAATGCCAAAAAATGTGTCTTCATCCCCTTTGGGAAAAACCCTGTTCCCTTAAATTACCCCATTGATGGTAGTCCACTGAACAGAGAAGGCATTACAAGAGATCTGGGAACACAGGTTGACAGCAACCTCTCTTTTGACCACCACATTGCCACTGTGGTCAGAAAGTCCTTCTATGTGGCACCTCTCATTACTAAGGGGGTTGCATCCAGGAAGAAAGAGGTCATTGTTTCCCTCTACTCTTCCCTAATTAGGCCAGTCATTGAGTACAATGCCCCATTTGGCATGTACCTCACTAGATACCTGCAACAACTGGAGAGGCCGCAAAAGTACCTCACAAAGAGGATCCTAGGCTGTAAACACTTGTCCTATATGGACAGACTCAAAACACTCCAACTATTCTCTGCCTCATATCACCTACTTGAAGGCGATCTCTGCTTTACTTACAAAACCATGTCTGACCCAGCTCTGTTATAAATGCTACATCTAAAGAAATCCTAATCCCTCCACACCACATGCTCCAGAGACCTCAACCTCATTACCACAATCAACAAATCATGCTGGAGGGACAGGTTCATAACCCAGTGACTGCCCATGCTATGGAATAGACTTCCCATACATATCAAGCAGAGCACCTCACTGGCCCTCTTCAAGAGAAATCTTGATGAGTGGATGGGAAATAGAAGATTCACCCTGGGGATCACGCCAGTGGCTCTACTTGACAGAGGTACTAGGAACTAAGGTTGAGTGGCACGATGCCAGGGTAATCCTATGGGCTAGGCTTGTAAAGGCTCCAAGGCCATTAGCGTAGTACACACCTATGAACCTATTAGTGTTGATCAGTACTAGTTCCATACTAATGCCCACTATTAAGTCATCCATCCATGTCTAGATGTTTGTGTGTGTGTGCCAGCAGTGATTCAGTGTGTCAAGAGTATTCTCTTTTCTTTGCAGTTGTGCAACTGCAAACTTAGTGTATTTAAGTTTGGAGGGAGTTTGGATGCAGAGGGGCATCTGCCCAAAAAAAAAGATTTTGGAGGTATGTGAAAAATTATAAGGCTAATAACTGCTGTATACATGGATTTGAAGTCTTCTTAAGACACTCAGGGCAGGATTCACGATGGCTTGCACGGAGTCTAAGAGTAGTGTAAGACTCCATGCAGCCATAGCAATCCAGGAACAGCCTGTATTTGCATGTAAGAGAGCACCTAAAACGGCTCTTACACGGACAGGGCGTGGATATGCTAATTACCTCACTTGCAGCCAAAAGGCATGCAAATGAGGTAATTTAGTGATCCAGGAAGCAGAAACCTGCCCATGTAAGAGCCGTGTTATCTGCAGAAATGTACTCAGTTGACAACTGAGTACCGTTCTGCATTTAACACAATGTAGCCTTGTCAGCTCCAAATAAAGGTTGCATATGTTCCAGGCATCATGCCAATGGCCAAATATGTGGCCACTGGCAACGTACCCCGATGCAAAAATGAAATAAAAATGTTTTAAACGTAGTGCAGTGCAGTGCAAATGGGCTGCGCTATAAAAAACAGAAAAATAAAAATTTAAAACCCACAAACATGGGTTTTATGCAAAGCATGAATTTACAATGTAAGGGAATAGCAGGCTGAAAACAACATGGCCACCGAGTAGGAGTGGCTATGGGGGGAAGCTGAGTGTAAGACATGTAACTAAGCATTAGTAGGCAATCCTGTGTAAATGAGGATAGTGAATCGCACTGTAACATAGCAAATGAGCACATTCCCTGGAGTGTAGGAGTAGGATAAGGGGGAGTAACAGAGTAGGATATAGGTGACATCACAGGGGGGTATGTATGAAAGAAATGAAGCTCATTGGAGCACAGTGGCATGTGAAAGATGTCAGTGACACATCATGGAAAGAGGAGTGTCAACAAGTAGGCATGGGAAAGCCAAGAAATGGAAGGTGTACACTATGGATAACACCAAAGTTTCTTGATGGGCATGCATGCGCACGTGTGCATGCTTGGATGTGCGAGTAAGATAGAGTGCATGCGTGTAAGCGTGAGTGCGTGCGTTTAATCTGGAGTAAGCATGTAGGAGCCTGTTTAAAGACCTGTAAGCTTGTTTGCACAGCTGTGCATGCGGTTTAACCCGAATAAGCAGATTCTAGTCCGTCTAAGCATGTGTACACGCATGTTAGCCGCTGTGAGCGTGTTTGCGCTTGTATGCTCGTCGCTCCCCCTTGAGGAAACAGAAAGGAAAAAGGAAGCAGAAGAAATAGTAGGAAGCTTGCAGGGAATACTGGCAGTGCTAGCAGGTGAAAACAATCAGAAGCAGGCAATTACACAGGCAGAACAGTAGCCCAGCCCAGCACTTAAAACTCTGCAAACAACAGTGCAGTATGTTTCTCTCAAGAGACACTGCAACAGAGGAGTAAGCTATTAGAAGTGAAAATTGAAAAAGCTTCACTTAGACCAAAAATACTAGGGGCTGCCATAGCTGTTATAAGGAGACATATGCAACATGCTGAGGGTGGTGACTATGCAAATGCTGCTGGACAACCCACAGTGAGGAGACGGAGAAGAGTGTACAGGCCCAGGGTCACCTACCAGGGGTTGCATGAGCTGGAGATAGTGGAGCGCTATAGAGTGGACAGAGACCTCCTACAGCAAATTGTTGAGCTGTGCAGGCCACACCTCACACACACAACCAACAGAGGGGAACCCATCCCAGTGGAAACCAAGGTATGTGTTGGCCTAAGAATACTAGCAACTGGTACCTTCCAGAGACCAACTGGTGATATGATGGGGATATCACAGGCATCAGCATCCAGGGTACTGCACCAGTTCCTGGATGCCATGTCAGCACATGTCGGTGATCATGTATATTTCCCCAATTCTCGTGAGGTATTGGCCAGCAATATGCGTCTCTTCCAGCAAATAGTGGAATACCCTGAGGTAGTGGGTGCAATAGACTGCACGCATATACGCATCAAAGTACCAGCTGGTGAGCAGGGTAGGGCCTACATTAACCACAAGGGCTTCCCCTCCATCAACTGCCAGGTCGTGTGTGATGCCCAGGGCATAATAATGAATGTGTGTGCTGGCTGCCCTGGAAGCTACCATAATTCCCATATCTGGCATTTGACGCAGCTGTACCAGACATTTGCCAATGGGGACATCCCACATGGTCACTTAGTGGGGGATGCTGGCTACGCACTGGAGCCGTGGCTGATGACACCCATCAGAAATGCACACACCTGAACAAGAATGCCATAATGAGGCACATGCACAAACACAAAATGTAATTGAGCGTGTGTTTGGGTTGCTCAAGTCACGGTTCCTGGACACATCTGGTGGAGCCTTGCAGTACTCACCAACTACACGTACCCAAATTGTCATGGTATGTGCTATGCTACATAATATGATTCTGTGAAAACAGCTGCAGCAGGACCAGCATAGGGCTGGGCCAAACAGCCCCCCACCATTGCCAAGGCCATAACAGGCAGAGCATGACTCGGAGGAGGAACAACCTGAGCCTGCCCCAGTAGGCAGAAGGAGGTGTGCCCAGTATGCCTTGGCCTTGGCAAAGAGGCAACGCATAGCACATATACTGGCTCAGTAGGAACCCTGGAAATGATACCTCTCTCTGACTCACACATATAGTAAAAGGGATGCCTAAGCTGACACAACCTGCTTTCAAACATGTACAGGGAGTGTAGTATGTGCATCCAACATAGACAGCCCTGCAGCACCACCTGAGGCATGATTGCCATGTGTTAAGCAATGTAACACCATGTAGTATATGCAAACTTGATGACCCTGACTAACATCCTACCCTCACCAAGCATGATGCCACAATATGAAGACATGATGATCAATTACAATAATTGCCTTAAGTATTGCTGTTAGTCAAAGGGGATCCAATGCCTGTCAGCCTGGGATGACATGCTGAGCAAGACACGATGCTCCACCTGCTACGGATGGCTTGCACCTATCACCCCTGGCCTTTTGGATACTGGCAAAGGCTGTTGTCACCCTCACCGTGCCTTGAATAGGTAAGGCTCAAAGCACAAACCCACCTCCATAGGTATCACAAGGGATAAGAACCTAGAAGTAATGCTACCCAATGCCAGAAGTCTAAACTGCAAGATGCATGCAGTCCAAACTCTCCTCAGCATAGAGAATGTTGATATCTGTTCTGTAACAGAAACCTGGGTCAAGGCTCACAAGAGCACTCTAACACTACCAGGTTACACCTCATACCATGCTTTACAGCCCCAAAACATGGAACAAACTCAAAAAGGAGGGTGACTATCAATAATTGTCAAGGATAACCACACCCCCAGGTTGGTGCCACAGCAAGAAGCAGCATGGACTATCCATGGGCAGGTAACAGTGGCTAAAACTGCCTCCCAGTTAGTAGCCTGCTACAGACCACCCTCCTAACTCCAGGAACCGCACTTGGCCTACTTCAGAACACATAAAAATATCAAGGTCTCTCCAAACAACATTATATTGGGTGACTGAAGATACTCAAACATAGACTGGGAGCATTATTCTAGCTCCAACACCCTAGGCCAAAGGTTCCTAGAATTCATAAACCAAAATGCTATGGAACAACTTACCACTCCCACAAGAGGGGTAAGCATACTGGATGTGATAATCAGCAACATGGGTACTCTATGCCCAAGATGAGAAGTGTATCCCTCACTGGTAAGATCAGACCATAGAGTAATCTCACTGGATATTCACATCCTGACCCCAGTCCCTGGGCAGAAAACCACAGTGAAAAACATGTGTAAAGCAAATGTTGCACTCCTCTAAACTGAGGTGGAATCCATTAAAGGCCTTGTGCCTGTGGAAAATATGGGCCAGACCTCAGAACCCTTTATAAATGCATTCTATGAACACATTCAGGAATGCATGGATTATGCAATCCCAAATAAAACCAAGACCCATTCCCATACACGCAGGCATCTGGCCTGGTGGACCCCAGCCATTACCAAACCATGCAAGAGAAGGAGGAAGCTACTACATGATAGAGCAAAACCCAAAAAGGGAAGTAATCACTGATCAGTATTATGGCAAAAAAATATGGCCACACATAAAATCCTCTAAGGCCAGCTACAACATGTTGAATCTGGGAATCTTGAGGCAATGTTACACCTGCCTCATGTACACAGACAACCCCCTCCTCCCCCCAACAAATACAAATATATGTGAGAGATGCAACTATTTAGCCAAACTGGAGGCTGAGCTCTCAGAACTCAGTACTGGCAAAAACAGTCAGGAGGAGAAGGTAACCACACACACCACAAACCCAATCTCACATAGACCTATCACAACTGCAAACTAAACATATAAACACACAAAAACATTCCCGGAGGCTCTAATTAAAAATCTACCAAAACAACAGAGGCCTCCAAAGCAGACACCCAAGCAACCACTACCTCAAAACATAGCACATGCAACACATAGTTCACAAAGTCAGTGTGCCAAACAGTCACAGCCCTTAAGGCCAAACAACATGCCTGATACACTTGTAATAGGTGACTCCATAGTCAGACACACTGATGTCCCGCTCACCAGACTGAACAAGGAAAAGGTTACAGTAAGCTGCCTGTCGGGCGCTAGAATCTGCCACATAACACAAGCACTCAGGTCACTCCAAAGCAAGTATAAATATGACTCAGTCATTGTCTATGCCGGTGTGAATGACCTGAGACGTACCTCCCTGGACTACATGAAAAGAGACATAGAGGAGCTCTCTGATTATGTAGCCCAGGCTGGTATGACCCTGACCCTGAGCAGCATCTTACCCTCACCAAGAATGATGCCACAGTACAAACACAGAATGATCAGCTTTAACAATTGGCTCAATTACTGGTGTCATTCTAAGGGGATCCAATGTCTGTCTGCTCGGGATGACATGCTTGACAAGTCACGCTGCTTCGCAAGGGATGGCTTGCACCTGTCACCCGTGGGCTTCCGGATATTGGCCAAGGCTCTTGCCACCTCCATAGTGCCTTTTTTAGGCAAGGCTCAAAAGACAAACCCACCTCCCTAGAAAACACAAGTGGAAAAAAACTAAGGGTAATGCTGCTCAACGCCAGAAGTCTAAACCTCAAGATGCACGCTCTCGAGGCCCTCCGCAGTATGGAGAACATCGATGTCTGTGCAGTGACAGAAACCTGGTTCAAGGCTCCTGAGAGAACCCCAGCACTACCAGGTTATACCTCATATCATGCTTTTCGGCCCCAAAACTTGGACTGAACCACAAAAGGAGGGGGAGTAGCCATATTCATCAAAGATACCAACACCTCCAGGTTACTGGCAATGCACGAAGCATCGGAGACCATCCATGTGCAACTAACCGTAGGCAAAACTGCCGTACAGTTTGTAGCATGCTACAGACCACCCTCTCAAACTCAGGAACCCCACTTAGCCTTCCTGAAGACACTGGAGAGTATGAATGTCTCTCCTAATACCATCATATTGGGAGACGTCAACTACCCAAACATAGACTGGGAGCATTACTCAAGCCCTAACACCCTAGCCCAAAGATTCCTAGAATTCATAAACTCAAATGCAATGGAACAACTAGTCACCACTCCCACAAGAGGCGATAATATACCAGACCTGATCATCACAAACATGGGGACACAATGCTCCACACGGAAGTATACCCGTCATTGCTGAGATCAGACCATAAATTAATCTCACTGGAAATCCACATCCTGCCCCCACCCCCTGCACAAAAGACCACAGTGAAGAATTTCTCAAAAGCCAACTTCACACTTCTTAAGACTGAAGTGGTATCCTTCAAGGCCCCTGGGCCACTGGAAACCACAGACCACACCGCTGAATCCTATATAAACACTTTCTATGGGCACCTTCAAGAATGCATGGATCATGCAATCCCAAATAAAACCAAAACCCATTCCCCCAAAGGCAGGTGTCCTGTCTGGTGGACCCCAGCCATTAACAAACTTTACAACAGGAGGAGGAAGCTACTACATGACAGAGCAAAATCCCTAAAATGGAAGGCATCTCTGATCAGTACTAGCAAAAAAACACGATCACTCATAAAATCATCCAAGGCCAACTTTGACAGAAAAATCGCAAAGGACACAAAAGACAATCACAAGGCCTTCTTTACTTATGTTAGAAACCTGGGTGGAAACTTCCAGATATGCTCAGAGTTAGTCCAAAATGACACAAAATACACTGAACCCACAGACATTGCCAACATTCTGGCAGACAGGTTCAGTGCAAATCCCGGAGAAATATCTATCCCAGCAGAGTGTAGCCTCCCTAACATCTCAGATGCCCAGGTGAGAGCCACCCTCTCCAAAGCTAAAAACACAGCATTAATGGGACCAGACGGTGTCCCGGGTTGCGTGCTACATGAACTCCAAGAGGAACTAAACCCGCACATAAGGCTGCTGTTTAATCTCAGCCTTACTACAGGATACGTACCCAAAGAATGGTGTACAGCAACAGTGGTCCCACTCCACAAAGGAGGTGCATCTACAGACCCTGGAAATTAATGCCCCATAAGCTTGATGAGCCTGGTCTGCAAAGCTATGGAGAGGATCATTATGGAACTCATAACCAAAGACATTGGGGACCTACAGACACTGGATCCTTCCCAATTTGGCTTTGTCAAGGGCAGATCCTGCCTTTTGAACCTGGTCGACTTTTTTGAAACAGTCACTAAGGCCATTGATGAGGGTAAGGCAGTTCACACTGCCTACCTTGACCTTGCAAAAGCTTTCGACACAATACCCCACTCGGGCATCATAGACAAGCTCACCAGCTCAAATGTAAACCCATATATCATAAGATGGGTTGCAAACTGGCTCAAGGACAGAACCCACAAGGTCAGAATTGCTGGAGCCATGTCAGACTCTAAGCCAGTCACAAGCGGTGTCCCACAGGGCTCTGTCCTGGGACCCCTCTTGTTCGGCATTTATTTTTCCGAGGTGCAAGCAAACAAAGGAGGATTGTTGCAGAAAAAGTTTGCAGATGACTGCAAACTGGGCGCCATAATTGATACTCCAGCGGACACAAGCATCCTTCAGAAAGGCCTCATAGAAATGGATAACTGGTGCCAGTGCCATGGCCTTAAACTGAATGGCAAAAAATGTATAGTCATAACCTTTGGGAAAAACAAGGTACCCACAAATTACCACATAGGTGGTAATCCATTAACTACGGAAGAAGTAATCAGGGACCTAGGGACACAAGTTGACAGTAACCTCTCATTTGACACTCACATTGCCAAGGTGGCTATTAAGACCTTCTATATTGGCCACCTTATCATGAAAGCATTCACATCTAGATCAAGAGAGGTCATTGTGCCCCTATACTCTTCTCTTATCAGGCCCATAATTGAGTACAATGCCCCATTTGGGATGTACCTTACCCGACACCTGCAGCAGTTAGAAAGACTGCAAAACTACCTCACCAAGAGGATAAAGGGTCTCAAACATTTGTCATATGCCGCCCGGCTGAAGAAACTCCAGCTCTATTCAGTCGCATACCGCCTACTCAGAGGCGATCTATGCCTGACGTACAAGGCCATGTCCAATCCGGAATTAACGGACATGCTCCACCTCAGAAAATCCAAATCCATCAGAGCCACGAGAGCGAGAGATTTGAACCTCAACACAGAAATAAATAGGATGTGCTGGAGGGACAGATTCATAACCTAGAGGCTCCCTACACTCTGGAACAGAATCCCAGTCCATGTTAGGCAGAGGCCCTCACTGACTCTCTTCAAGAGAAATCTTGACGAGTGGATGGGAGATCGTAGGTTTACACCGGGGGTCATCTCTGTGCCACTACTAGACAGAGGCACAATAAACTAAACCCTAAATGGGCATAATATTCACATTCCAAGGGGTGGCGAAAGCTACACACACTCTGGCTAGGCTTATAAATGCCCTAGGGCAGATAGCCTAGTATGAACCTATGAACCTATGAAGATACAAATTGTACAGGACACTAAGGATAATTACAAGGCTTTCTTAACTGATGGTAGGAACCTTGGTGTAAATTCACAGATATGCTTAGAATTACTCCAAAATTACAAAAAATACACCAAACCCACACACATTGCCAACATCCAACCTGACAGGTTCAGTGCAAAATCCCCCCCCCCACCAAAATGCCAAATATCTATCCCAGCAGAGTGCTGGCCCCCTGACATTGCAGATGCTGGGGTAACAGCCAGCATCTCCAAAGCAAAACACACAGCATCAATGGTACCAGATGGTGTCCTGGGCTGTGTCCAACATGAACTCCAAGAAGAATGGAACACCAAATAAAACTACTGCTCAATGTCAGCCTTACCACAGGATATGTACCCAAAGAGCAGTTTCAAGCAACAGTGGTCCCTCTCCACAAAGGTGGTGCCTGAATGGATACTGCAAACTATCACCCCAGAATCTTGACTAGCTTGGTCTGCAAAGCTATGGAAATGATCATCATGGACCTCAGAAATAAAGATATTGGGGACCTACAGACACTGGACCCTACCCAGTGTGGCTTTCTTAAGGGCAGATCCTGCCCCTTAAACATGTTTGACTCATTTGAAACAGTCACCAAGGCCACTGATGAGGGGAATGTGGTCCACACAGCCTATCTGGACCTTGCAAAAGCCTTCCATACAGTACCCCACTTGTTCATTATAGATAAGTTCACCAGCTTAAATATAAACCCCTATTCAAGTAGATGGGTTGCAAACCAGCTCAAGGACAGAACTGACATGGTCAGAAATGCTGCAGCCATGTCAGACTACAAACCAGCTACAACTGGCATCCCACAAGGCTCAGTCCTGGGACCTCCCTTGTTTGGTATATATTTCCCAGAGGTACAGGCCAACATGGAAGGACTGTGTCTGAACAAGTTTGCAGATGACTACAAACTGTGCACCATATCTGACCCTCCAGCTGACACAAGCATCCTACAAAACGGCCTCATAGAAACAGACAACTGGTGCCAGAGCCATGTCATCAAGCTAAATGCAGAAAAGTGTATAGTCATCCCTTTGGAAAAACAGTAAGTGCCCACCAATTACCACATAGGTGTTAACCCATTAAGTACTTTAGAAGTAATAAGAGACCTGGGGACACAAGTTGATAGAAATCTTGCATTTGACAACCATGTGGCCGTAGTGGTTAGAGAAACATATCATATACCCACCTAATCATGAAGGTATTCACATCTAGATCAGGGGAGGTCATCGTGCCTCTTCAGTCATCATTCATCAGCCTCACAATTGAGTACAATGGCCCTTGTGGGATGTACCTTAGCAGACACCTCCAGCAACTGGAAAGACCCCAAAAGTACCTCACCAGGGGGATCAAAGGGCTCTAACAGATGCCATGTGTTGCCTGATTAAACAAACTGCAGCTCCACACAGTGCCATACTGCCTGCCCAGAGGCGATCTGTGCCTGATGTATAAAGCCATGTCCAAGCTGGAATCAATGCACATGCTGCACCTTGTAAAATCTGAATGCCAGTGAGCTATGCACATGAGAGACCTGAACCTCAGCACTGACATAAATAGGACATGCTGTAGTGATTGATCCATAACCCAGAAGCTCCCTCCACTCTTGAGTAAACTCCCAGTCCAGGTTGCCAGAGAGTCCCTCACTGACTCTCTTCAAGAGGAATCTTGATGAGTGGATGGGAGATGGTAGGTTTACCCTGGGTATCACTTTTATGTCACGGGTAGACAGAGGCACAGTATACTAACCTTGAAAAATGTCATGGCAAACTCCAGTTAAAATGTGTGTTGAAGGACAAACACACTGACTAGCATTAGAAATGGCCTAGGGCACATAGCTAGTGTTTGTCAATGTCCACCCAAGTTGCGGAATACACTACTAATGTTGGACAAGCCTGGTTTAAGTAGTCCATAGCTGAACAAAATGCAACATGGTCATATTTGCACAACTGGCCCTTAACCAGTCTGGTGTGCTCAGTATGAATATTTAAAGCAGTGATAGGACTGAAACCCAGGATACTGTCCACCACAGTGAAAGTACTGAACCAGTACACTATACGATATTACAGCGTTTGGTCAGTTTGAAAGAATGTTGACAACTGTATGCAAACTATTCCATGGAAACCCTGCAGGCACAGCATAATCCCTGTTGGGTTTAGACACAAAGCAGTTGGGCAGTAAGAACACAACATGACTTCCAACACACAACTATAAATGTGAAATATTGTTGAAGTTCACACACAACCACAAATGTGGTGGACCTCAGATCTCAACATATGGAAAGCTCACACTGAGCATGCTTGCACACTTTGATAAATGAGACATATGTCAGGCAACAAGCCATGGAAAGCCTGAACTGGGCATGCTCACACACTTAGGCCATGTCTCAATATAGCAGTTGGCCACACATATCTGGCATTTGTATGTGTTAAGCCAGGAAACTCCCACAATACAGCAATCTGCCCAGTGCACACAGTTAAATGACAACAGAGACATAAGTAATATAGTGGATCCCTCTCATATTCAAACATCTTCCACAGATACACAAGTTATTCATAGAAACAGGGAAAGCTAAGGCAATAAAGACCTGCAAACAGTTTATCAGCAACAAATATTGTGCATCTGAAACTTAAACATATGGGTGTAGAGGTCAATACTAGGCTGTTTGCCCTAGGGAATACATAAGCTTAGCCAGAGTGTATTGGTGTCTGCCTCCCCAGTACAGTAGGCTACTGTGCCTCTGTAAAGTAGGTCACAGAAGACACCGTTTAAGGCTAGTGTGCTGTGCCTCCGTCAAGCAGGGACACAGTGGAGATCCCAGTGGTTGAATTTGCAATGTCACATCCATGTGGCTGGAGTTTGCTGGAAGAGGGTTGGCGAGGAGTTATAACATTAATTGGGATTCAATTCCAGACTGAGGGAAGCCTTATCTGCAGTGTCTGGACAATTTCACTGTCAACACTTGCAAGTGATGATTTTGAGGGATTGAAGTGTCTTGCCAATACTGTTCAGAGGTGTCCTCCCTCTGTGGGATATTGTTCTGTAATGTATTAGCTCCCTCCTTCTGTTGTACAGCTTATATATGGCTGGTGTAAACCAGACAGGTCTCCTGTTGTGGAGGAGTCTTGGTTTTATTTGGGATAGCATGACCAATGCAAACCTTCCGGATGCTCATCGAATGCATTTGTCAAGGATTCTGCAGATTGGCCTGTATAATCCTCCAGCATGGGTCCTTTGAAGTTTTCCACCCCAGTCTTCACAAGTGCAAAGTCTGCTTTTGATAAATACTTTGTTTGCAGTGATTTCTTTGCCTGGGGGTGGGGATGGGATATGGATGTCCAGGGAAAGTTGGTTATGGTCAGATATTAACAATGGTGGTCTACCTCTGATGTGGAACATAGAGTCCCCTTGTTGCTGATGGTCAGGTCCAATGTGTATTCCCCCTTGTGGCTGTGGTGATTGGTCCTGCCATAGCACATGGATTCACAAATTGTAGTGGCTGTAGGGTGATGTTGTTGATGCCTGAGTAGTTCCCCCACTCAATATTCCTGTACCTGAAGTTAACCACTGTAATGGTGTATGTGAACACCTTCATATCCTACACTGTTCCCAGGGAAGTCAAGTGTGGTTCCTGGATATGGGAGGGGAGGTCTGAACTGGTTGTGTTGTGTGTTACAAGTCCTGTGGTCACAAAGCATGGTATAAAACATAACCTGGCAGTGCTGATGTGCATATGTGACCCTGAAGTAGGTGTCTGTTAATGCATATATATGCTATCCCCCATACTGACAGATAGTAATAGATGTACATACCTCTTTCTAAATAATGATGTCAGCACCCTATAAATACTGCAGGAGAAGAAAAGCCATCCAGTAATTTGAATAGTGTGCTCCGCTAATGCGTTTCTCTCAAGTGTCATAACATAGTGAGGTATGGGTTTGAATCCTGCAAATGCTCAGTGTGTGTGTGTGCGTGCAATTCTCTTTGAAAGAAATGGCCCTTTTGGCAACTGGAAGAACACACTACATGATGTACATTCCTCTTTCGAAAGACTGATGATGTCAGTGCCCTATAAGTATAGCAGGAGAAGGGAAACTTCCCAGTAATGTGAATAAAGCACTCTGCTAATGCGTCTCTCTTAAGTGTCATAACATAGTTAGGTAGGGGTTTGAATCCTACAAATGCCATGTGTGTTTTTGTCACACAGTTTGTCAATGTGTGGTGGGTGTTGCTTTTATTATTGTATGACATATAGTAGTAATTTCAATGCACACATGAGGTATGTGTGTGCCACATAGAGATATGTACCTGTGACCTTAAATAGTTCCTATGTGTGAAACCTGCCTCATGTGAATACATGGAATTTGCATTACACAACTTTTTCACTGTGGTTTTCTGTGCAGGGGCTGGGGTTGGTATGTGAATATAGTGAGATTACTCTATGGTGTCATCTTACCAGTGAGGGATACACTTCTGGTCCGGAGCATAGAGTCCACATGTTGGTGATGATCAGGTGCAGTATGTTTTCCCCTCTTGTGGGAGTGGTAACAAGTTGTTCCATAGCATTTGAGTGTATGGATTCTAGGAACCTTTCGCCTAGGGTGTTGGAGCTACAGTAATGCTCCCAGTCTATGTGTGGGTAGATGCAGCTGCCCAATATAATGTTGTTTGGAGATACCTTCATATATTCATGTGTTCTTAAGTAGGCCAAGTGGGTTACCTGTGTTTAGGAGGGTGGTCTGTAGCAGGCTATGAACTGGAAGTCAGTTTAACCCACTGTTAGTTGCACGTGGATAGTCTGTGATGCTTCATGCTGTGACAACAACCTGGGGGTGTGGGTATCCTTGACATTTATTGAGACTCACCCTCCTTTCATAGTTAGTTCCGTGTTTTGGGGCTGTCAAGCATGGTATGAGGTTTAACCTGGTAGTGCTAGGGTGCTCTTGGGAGCCTTGAACCTGTTTTCTATTACTGCACAGATATCAACATTCTCCATGCTGAGTAGAGTTTGGACTGCATGCATCTTGCGGTTTATATGTCTGACATTGAGTATCATTGCTTCCATTTTCTTATCCCCTGTGCTACCTATGTAGGTGGGTTTGTGTTTTCAGCCTTACCACCAGAATGCAAAGATGTGCAGACATTACACTTTTGTAATTAATAGTGGTGTATAAAAAACTACAATGACAATCACACTGTTAATGCATCAGTCATGCTGGGATATACCCACAATGATATCATTACACTGTACTGTTAACAACATAGGTTCATAGGTTCATACTAGGCTATCTGCCCTAGGGCATTTATAAGCCTAGCCAGAATGTGTTTGGCTTTCGCCACCCATTTTAAATTAATTTTGATATGCCCTTTTTCGAGGTTAGTATACTGTGTCTCTGTCTAACAGTGACACAGAAGTGATATCCGGGGTAAACCTACGATCTCCCATCCACTCATCAAGATTCCTCTTGAAGAGAGTCAATGAGGGACTCTGCCTAACCTGGACTGGGATTTTATTCCAGAGTGAAGGGAGCCTCTGGGTTATGAATCTGTCCCTCCAGCATGTCCTATTTATTTCAGTTCTGAGGTTCAAGTCTCTCGAGTGCATAGCTCGATGGGATTTGGATTTTCTGAGGTGCAGCATGTCCATTAATTCCGGGTTGGACATGGCTTTATATGTCAGGCACAGATCGCCTCTGAGCAGGCGGTATGCCACTGAGTAGAGCTGGAGCTTCTTTAACTGGGCAGCATATGGCATCTGTTTGAGTCCTTTGATCCTCTTGGTGAGGTACTTTTGGGGTCTTTCCAGTTGCTGCAGGTGTCTGGTAAGGTACATCCCAAAAGGGGCATTGTACTCAATTATGGGCCTGATGAGGGATGAGTAAAGAGGCGCGATGACCTCCCCTGATCTAGATGTGAATCCCTTCATGATTAGGTGGGTTATATAAAATGTTTTTCTAACCACTTTGGCCATGTGGTTGTCAAATGAGAGATTGCTATCAACTTGGGTCCCCAGGTCCCTAATTACTTCTTCTGTACTTAATGGATTACCACCTATGTGGTAATTTGTGGGCACTTTGTTTTTGCCAAAGGGGATGACTATACACATATTGGCGTTTAGCTTGAGGCCATGGCTCTGGCACCAGTTGTCTGTTTCTATGAGGCCCTTTTGGAGGATGCTTGTGTCGGCTGGAGAGTCGATTATGGCACCCAGTTTGCAGTCATCTGTGAACTTGGTCAGCCACAGTCCTTCCGTGTTGGCCTGTACCTCCGAGAAATATATACCGAACAAGAGAGGTCCCAGGACTGAGCCTTGTGGGATGCCACTTTTAACTGGTTTGGAGTCTGACATGGCTCCAGCAATTCTAACCATGTGGGTTCTGTCCTTGAGCCAGTTTGCAACCCATCGAGTGACATAGGGGTTTATATTTAAGCTGGTAAGCTTATCTATAATGCCCGAGTGGGGTATTGTATCGAAGGCTTTTGCGAGGTCCAGGTAGGCTGTGTGGACCACCTTCCCCTCGTCAATGGCCTTGGTAACTGTTTCAAAGAAATTGACCAGGTTTAAGAGGCAGGATCTGCCCTTAACAAAGCCAAACTGGGTAGGATCCAGTGTCTGTAGGTCCCCAATATCTTTATTTATGAGGTCCATGATGATCCTTTCCATAGCTTTGCAGACCAAGCTAGTCAGGCTTATAGTTAGATAGTTTCCAGGATCCGTTGAGGCACCACCTTTGTGGAGAGGGACCACTGTTGCTGTACGCCACTCTTTGGGTACATATCCTGTAGTAAGGCTGAGATTGAACAGTAGTTTTATGTTTGGGTTTAGCTCTTCTTGGAGTTTATGTAGGACGCAGCCCGGGATACCATCTGGTCCCATTGATGCTGTGTTTTTTGCTTTGGAGAGGGCAGCTCTTGCCTGAGCATCTGAGCTGTCAGGGGGGCAGCACTCTGCTGGGATAGATATTTGCCCTTTTGGTGGGGGGGGGAGAAGTTTGCGCTGAACCTGTCAGCTAGGATGTTGGCAATGTCTGTGGGTTTGGTGTATTTTTTGTCATTTTGGACTCATTCTGAGCATATCTGGGAATTCCCACCCAGGTTCCTAACATAACTAAAGAAAGCCTTGTGATTATCCTTAGTGTCCTGTGCAATTTTCTCTTGCAGCTGGCCTTAGACGATTTTATGAGTGCCCGTAGTTTTGCTAATACTGATCAGAGATGCCTTCCCTTTTTGGGATTTTGCTCTATCATGTAGTAGCTTCCTCCTTCTATTGTATAGTTTGTTTATGGCTGGGGTCCACCAGGCAGGACGTCTGCCTTTGGAGGATTGGGTCTTGGTTTTATTTGGGATTGCATGATCCATGCATTCCTGAAGGTGTTCATAGAATGCATTTATAAAGGATTCTGCAGTCTGGGCCGTATTTTCCACAGGCCCGGGGGCTTTGAAGGATTCCACCTCGGTTTTGAGGAGTGTGAAATTTGCTTTAGAGAAGTTTTTCACTGTGGTTTTCAGGGCAGGGGGTGGAGTCGGGATGTGAATATCCAGTGAGATTAGTTTATTGTCTGATCTTACCAGTGAGAGATACACTTCTGGTCTGGAGCATAGAGTCCCCATGCTGGTGATGATCAGGTCCAGTATGTTTTCCCCTCTTGTGGGAGTGGTAACAAGTTGTTCCATAGCATTTGAGTTTATAAATTCTAGGAACCTTTGGGCTAGGGTGTTGGAGCTAGAGTAATGCTCCCAGTCTATGTTTGGGTAGTTGAAGTCGCCCAATATAATGGTGTTTGGAGAGACCTTCATATTTTCCAGTGTTCTCAGGAAGGCTGAGTGGGGTTCCTGGGTTTGGGAGGGTGGTCTGTAGCAGGCTATAAACTGGAAGGCAGTTTTACCCACTGTTAGTTGCACATGGATAGTCTCTGATGCTTCGTGCTGGCCAACAACCTGGAGGTGTGGGTATCTTTGACGAATATTGATACTCCCCCTCCTTTTGTGGTTCGGTCCAAGTTTTGGGGCCGAAAAGCATGGTATGAGGTATAACCTGGTAGTGCTGGGGTGCTCTTGGGAGCCTTGAACCAGGTTTCTGTTACTGCACAGATATCGATGTTCTCCATGCTAAGGAGAGTTTCGAGTGCGTGCAACTTGAGGTTTAGACTTCTGGCATTCAGTAGCATTACTCTTACTTTCTTATCCCTTGTGATACCTATGGAGGTGGGTTTGTCTTTTGAGCCTTGCCTAAAAAAGGCACTATGGGGGTAGCAAGAGCCTTTGCCAATATCTGAAAGCCCAGGGGTAACAGGTGCAAGCCATCCCTAGCGAAGCATCATGGCTTGTCGAGCATGTCATCCCAGGATGGCAGGCATTGGATCCCCATTGAATGACACCAATACTTAAGCCAATTGTTGAAATTGATCATCTTGTCTTGATATTGTGGCATCATTCTTGGTGACGGTAAGATGCTACTCAAGGTCAGGGTCATACTGGCATGGGCTACATGCTCAGAGAGCTCCTCTATGTCTCTTTTCATGTAGTCCAAGGAGGTACGTCTCAGGTCATTCACACCAGCATGGACAATGACTGAGTCATATTTGTACTTGCCTTGGAGTGACCTGAGTGCTTGTGTTATGTGGCGGATCCTAGCGCCCGACAGGCAGCTCACCATGACCTTCTTCTTGTTCAGCCTGGTGAGTGGGACGTCACTGTGCCTGACGATAGAGTCATCTATTACAAGTGTATCAGGTGTGTTGTTTAGCCTTAAGGACTGTGACTGTTCGGCACACTGGCTTTGTGAGCTATGTGTTGCACGTGTTTTGTTTTGGGGTAGCGGTTGCTTGGGTGTCTGCTTTGGAGGTCTCTGCTGCTTAGGCAGATTTTTATTTAGAGCCTCCGAGTATGTTTTTGTGTGTTTATGTGTTTGGTTTGCAGTCATGGTAGGTCTATATGAGACTGGAATTGTAGTGAGTGTGGTTTCCTTCTCCTCCTGACTGGTTTCGCCAGTACTGAGTTGAGAGAGCTTAGCCTCCAGTATGGCTATATGGTTGCATCTCTCACATGTGTTGGAATTTGTTGGGAGGAGGAGAGGGTTGTCTGTGTACATGAGGCAGTTGTAACATTGCCTCAAGATTCCCAGATTCACCAGCTGGACCGGAGAGGAGATTGACAACTGACCTTTGGACATGCTAGAATAGTATTGCAAATTCCTTTATAATTGAATAAAAGGGCCAATGGGGAATGAGGTACTCAAGGGGAGTTTGTGAGGGTGTAGTGCTTTTAATATTTTAGTGCTGACTTATATAATTGCTTTAGTGAGCAAGTGCCAGGTAACTTAAATGCAAAAACGACAAACAGTAACTTTCTTTCAAGTGAAACATGATAATATTACTACAGTTCTATGTAGTCACCCTGTGCATCAGCACCATGTTATCCAGTTCCTGCAGCAATGTGACAGATTGCAGGAGGTGGCACAGTTTCATCATATGCACAGGGTGTGTACTTGCTATGCCTGAGTCTGCCACTGATACATCCAATCGACATGTATGAGTGTGTGTGTTAGTGAGGGACAACAGTACAACATGGGGCAATGTTGATGCAGTGTGTGTGTGTGTATGTGTTAGCCCTAGGTGTTAGCATTATGCATGTGTGTATGCATGCACACAGTTCCACCTCATGGCTGCCATATACGGGTGTTTGTGGACAGCCACAGACTGTACCTGCCAGGTCATACAGATCACTGTCTCTGGCCACGGACACGGTACCTGTGCCTGGCAGGGGTGCTACGGACAGTATCAGGTACTAAGCCAGACTGGGTACTGTCATCAGAAGCGGTTGGTTGATGATTGGACACATGTCCCTGCTGGGACTGTCCAGAGCCACGTGCACGTGGTCTCCTAGGGCGGTCTGATGACAGCACAGACCCAGCATTGCTGGAGCTGGTACTGGCACTATGGGAGCGGCTGCGGGTATGTTGTCATCCGCGATGACTGCCAGCTGCTGATGTTGCTGGCATACGTCCACGTCGACGCCTCAACCATCCTGCATTGCCCTGGCTCATGGACATGTAGTTGTAGAACAGATCTAATGTGTCCCCCCAACGTCTGTCAATGACCTCGCCGACAGTACGGATGGCAGCCGCAATGTCATGCATAGTGTCATTCATAGCAGTGCGATGTGCTCTAAGCTCCTTCAGACGGTGTCTGGTGTACCGTTCCATACGTGCCTGTGCCTGCATTACAGCCCAGAACATAGCTGAGGTTGAAAGACCTCTGTGGGCACGTCTGACAGGGGCAGTATGACCACGGATGCTCCCACGAGAACCCCTGGACATCTGCCTGTGTGGTACCATGTCAGGACTGTGGCCATGGCTGCTGTGAGGGGATGCATGTGCCACTGATATCACATTACCCTGGTCAATGCCCACTGTATGCTGTCCCTCAGCTAAGGACATTGGTGACAATGGATGTATCGGCAGGATGACTGTGCGCATTGATGGGGTTGACTGCTGTGTACTGTTGATTGGCTGACCAACAACAGACCCTGACACACCTCCCTGTGCCACTACACATGTATCATCATTATCACTATCCCCAGCAGTGGCTTCAGGTTTCCTGCTGCACACCACCAGAGCAACACCAGAACCTGTGAGAGGAAAACAGGAAACACAGTTTACAATGTGTACACAATGTTACCACAGATGCACACGGGCACATGCACACATGGGCACATGCACACATGCGCACATGGGCACATGCACACATGGGCACAAGCACACTCCTCAGTACATGAGATACAAACACACACACACACAAACACACCTGCAATCCAACACATAACAATACTGTTTGAGGGTATTATTACTATAATTATCATTAGTATTAAAAGTATTGTTATTACACACTCACCAGCATGGATTGGCTGCCTTGCTGTTACTCCAGAGGGACCTGCACAAATAAGACAGTTATTGTCAGTGGGCACAACTGTGCCATTGATACTGTGAGTATGATACAGTACAGTAGTACAACAGTTGGCTTTCACAGGTGTACTGCTGATATTGAGAATATCAATCTTGCACAATAATGTCCAGTATAACAGCTACAAACACAGTACACATCTCACACATGCATAAACTACCAGTGCAGAGAACAGTCAACTACAGATATGGCATGTTACCTGCACACTCCATGTCCAAATGCTGGGTGGCTCCAGCCTCCATCATTGCACACTTCTGTGGATGTTGTTGTTGTTGGGCTGGAGCCACAACACTTAGGAGGAGCTCCTCCAGTCTGGTGAGGGGGGGGTGTATAGGTGCCCCACCACCTGTGGCAAGCTGTTGCCTGTGGATATCAGACACACACTGATGGACATTTCTAATCAAATCACATCACTGCAGTGATGGCGTACCTGCTCATATGTCTGGTTATGCATGCCTATGTCATTTACCCGACGGACAAGGTCTTGCCACAGTGCAGCCCTCTCCTGCTGGTTCTGGCTGGTCCGGGAAAAGAGTGTTGAAAAATCCCGCACCAGGCTCTGGTGTATCTCCTCATCCTCTGCAGCCGAATAACAGGGGTTGCGCTGATTCACCATCGCCCTGGAAGGAAAAGAAAAATATGTGAGCAAGTAACATGGCACACATAATACTCTACTGTACTGATATCACTGAACTGCCATATATAGCATCTGTCTGTCTATCAGGGGATACACATGTAAATTACCACATATCAGTGCTCAGCCAACAACTGTGTGACAGTGCCTGCCACACTCCATACAACAAACTAGTATACACCAGCACTCAGCACACTGTTTGAGGTCCAATGCACAACCTCACACTGGGGGTATGTATTAAGGTAATGGATGGGGAATATTGTCATCCCATGCAATGCACAGTTACAATTTCAATGGTAATGCACCCTAGTCTTTGTGGCCATACCCCTACCTACACCGCAGTGATATACAGGGAACCACAGCACAACATATGGCAATGTAGTATGTTTGTATCCCAATAACTGACACATCTTTCTCTGGCCTCACACCAAGGACACACACTACCAAGACAGACACAAAGTCATGCTGAGCAATCACACCATTACAAACCTTGCACACAGTCAGTGGCACACTCATTCCACCTCACATAGTTGGTATTGCAATGAGTACATGTGTGTGTGCATTGTGTCATAGGTAGGTAGTATGCTATTGGCCCTGGGCCTACGGCACCATACTGTTAGCAACCTTCAACTACATATGTATGTCCAGCCTTCACTAACAGTTGCAGTATGTCCCTTGCCCTATGCAAATCTTCATATAAATATAGATACAGACTGCTAACACATATGGAGGATTCACAGTATGTAGATTATTAGATTATGTAGTTTACCTTACCTTTGTTTCTGACTGCTGTTTTGGATAGCTTGCTACTGGCTGGCTTGCTGCTGGCTGCCTTGCTGCTGGCTGGCTTGCTGATGGCTGGCTTGCTGCTGGCTGCCTTGCTGCTGGCTGGCTTACTGATGGCTGGCTTGCTGCTGGCTGCCTTGTTGCTGGCTGGCTTGCTGATGGCTGCCTTGCTGCTGGCTGCCTTGCTGCTGGCTGGCTTGCTGATGGCTGACTTGCTGCTGGCTGCCTTGCTGCTGGCTGGCTTGCTGATGGCTGGCTTGCTGATGGCTGCCTTGCTGCTGGCTGGCTTGCTGATGGCTGGCTTGCTGCTGGCTGCCTTGCTGCTGACTGGCTTGCTGATGGCTGGCTTGCTGCTGGCTGGCTTGCTGATGGCTGCCTTGCTGCTGGCTGGCGTGCTGATGGCTGGCTTGCTGCTGGCTGCCTTGCTGCTGGCTGGCTTGCTGCTGGCTGCCTTGCTGCTGTATGGCTTGCTGATGGCTGGCTTGCTGCTGGCTGGCTTGCTGCTGGCTGCCTTGCTGCTGGCTGGCTTACTGATGGCTGGCTTGCTGCTGGCTGCCTTGTTGCTGGCTGGCTTGCTGATGGCTGCCTTGCTGCTGGCTGCCTTGCTGCTGGCTGGCTTGCTGATGGCTGACTTGCTGCTGGCTGCCTTGCTACTGGCTGGCTTGCTGATGGCTGCCTTGCTGCTGGCTGGCTTGCTGATGGCTGGCTTGTTGCTGGCTGCCTTGCTGCTGGCTGGCTTGCTGATGGCTGGCTTGCTGCTGGCTGGCTTGCTGATGGCTGCCTTGCTGCTGGCTGGCGTGCTGATGGCTGGCTTGCTGCTGGCTGCCTTGCTGCTGGCTGGCTTGCTGATGGCTGCCTTGCTGCTGTATGGCTTACTGGTGGCTGGCTTGCTGCTGGCTGCCTTGCTGCTGGCTGGCTTGCTGCTGGCTGCCTTGCTGCTGTATGGCTTGCTGCTGGCTTGCTGCTGCTGTCTTGATGTTTTTTTCTTTTTATTATTTTTTTTTGGTCTCTCTCTCTCTCTCTCTCTGTCTTTCTCTCTCCCTCCAGTTGTTGCAATGATATTATTGCATGTGTGGACTGGGAGTACAAGTTGCTTTTGTAGGTATCTGCACATGTGCATGTGATGGCCTCTGCACCAATTGTTAGCCAGCATTTACTAATTGCATGCAGCCTGCTGTGTGGTAATTGCAGTTCTCACTGTGATGTCAGGACAGTGCTATAAAATGTTAGGTTAGGTAGGCATAGCCCTTTCAGTTTTTCAAGGTGGGGACCATGCTGGTTTGCTGTGGACACTGTTCTGTGAGTGTAAAGGTTGGTATGTCTCTCATATCTAAGGCTGTGTTGTAGGCACTGAAATGCATGTTGTACTGAAACCTGACTGTTGCTTCTTCCAGTTCATTCTTCTCAGTGTGTATGTTAACTGACACCGAATAATACTAATACTGTTTACATGGGAGTATGTGCTTTCCTGTAGGACTTGTGGATTAACTGGTATACAACAGTAGCTCTTGCAATTTGTTGCTATGGCTTCACTATTTATCCTTTACATTCACTCCTTGAAGGCCTGCTAAGTGTCTTTACTGGAATGTGTTGCTATGGCTTTCCTATTTTCCATTTACATTCACTCCTTGTAATGCATGATATATTTCTTTCAGCAGCAATTCCTTATATGTTTGGTGTGGTTTGATGGTACTGCATGCAGTCTGGTAAGGCCAAGGTGTGGGGTTTGACACCTACAAGGGTATCTTATTTTGCTGCTGAGCAGTAGTGGGGCCTTGTACTTTGTACTAACAGTTATGAATATCAGGCACATGCAGTGCTTGTAAACTGCTATACTGTCCTTATTTTATTAGATGGTTACATCCTTTGATATTTCTGGGTTGTACTCCTACATGAGGGTGTGCTTGTGGAAGCAGTTCTACAGCTATTCACAGAGCGTGTGACAGCAGACAGAATGATGTGCCTGTGAGTTTCTGACACTTGCAGGCCTCAGATACTCTCAGGTGTATATTTTAGCAGCCTCAGGGAATGGTACATATCAGTGGGATACACCCGTGATATATTTCAGATATTCTGCAGTTGTGACTGTGGGGTATTTTGAGCATATGTATTACTACACCATTTCTGATATGCAAGTAGTGTGTACTTTAACTAATTGAGAGTTACCATTACGTGGGATTCCACACCTTTCTGCCTACTGTTAGTACATTTCACAGGGAGTCAGTGGGGCACAGTTAACATTTGTTTGCAAATCAGGAACATCCCTGTAAATCAGTCACAGTTGCGAGGTCTGGCCTCTTACCTATTCAAATATGGCGGTGTTTATCCTGCTCTGATAGTGTGTGTGGTTTGCAAGGTGCTACTGTCACATTATTACCTACTAGCATGGCTGTTTCTCTTATCACACTAATGTAATGCAATTCCACAAGAATTGCCAGTAAAGATACAAGAAAAGCTTTGTGTAATAGCCTTCCTATATTCCCTTTACATTCAGTCCTACTATTTCATGATATATTGCTTTCAGCACAAAGTTCTTGTATATCAGTCATGGCTTAGTGGTAGGTCATGCAGACTAGTGTTTCCTGGGTTCGAGACTGACAGAGGAAGTTTATTTTGCTGCTGAGCAGACTACAGGCCTTGTCATTCAGAGTGACTAAGGCACTTTTAAGCAGTTGTAAGCGGGTTAGCGCTGGTTTGCGTGGTGCTCACGCATGCGCACTGTCGCTTAGCTTCACACACACATGCTTAGCTAAGCGCACACAATCGCACTCCTGCTGACTACTGCTTAAAAGTGCTTACTCTCACGCACACCCGCGCTAATTTCTTTTAAAGAAAAGAAAATGGGGAGATAGGAAAGTGGTGAAAAAGGGGGCACAAAGAGGGTAGGACAGTAGGAAAACAAGCTTGGGATTTGCAGGAAGGATGTAGGAAAGGCGCATAGCTGCCCATTTCTTTATCAGCAACAGCTGTGCATATGTGTGTAATTTGGTGTGAAATTTGAAACATTCCACCCCTGAGAGAGGGGTGAGGACAACAAAATATGTTGTACAGACAGTTGTAATTACCAGTTGACATGTCCAGCAGACATGTCTGCAAAATGGGAAGCTATGTATGGGGTGTAATATTTTTGTGGGAACAGACTGCCCTTTTTATTTTTTTTTCAGGTGAGAGTGGAATGTGAGGTACAGGAAGTAGGTATATTTGGGGAGGTAGGTAGGGGAGGTTAACAGACAAGACAAACAAGATGAATACAGGGGCGGAGTATGACACATGTGGGGGGGGAACACAATTGACGGGGATGGATGTTTGGATATCGCGAGCCCATGAGCCCACAGATGGCAACAGTGGAACTGAGATACCCACCCATGGGCAGTTACCACTGCGCCTTCACTGCCCAGAACGGGGCTGTGTTGGGGGCTGTGTAGGATGGGCAGGCACACCCGTGAGTTGCGCCACCCATGCCTCAAGCTGGCGAAGGGGTTCAAGCACAGAATGCCTGATCTCGCTACGCACCACAGTCTGGACACTTTGGAGGGTGAGTGGACGTTCTCCTCCGGCCACGCTTGCAGAGGGGGGACGAGCCCCATCCCCTGCAGTGCTTCCACCCGAAGGTGGCACAGGGCCACCGGAGGAGGTTCCGGCCTGGGCACTAGTGCTAGGTGCACTCGCCAGCTGAGGTGGGAGAGGTGGGTCCGCTGGAACCCGCCTTCCCTGTTGTCCTATGTTTAGCAATATTTTATGACATTTTGGGTTAGTAACAAACAATACCATTCAAAATTAGTTGTAATAGCATGCATCAGTATTCCCATTAACCAAACACCCATGAATTCCAAACATTGAACAGCAAGTATAACACATGCATATTTTGAACAACAGTACACAATCCAACAGCATGCAGGGTTGATTGATGGCAACAGGCTATCAGGTTTGGATATGTGAACAGGGCACATGCATCAACGTACATGCAAATATGTATGAACCAACAGGACAAATGTCAATGGGAATTAATTGTGAATACACATACCCAGTTTGGTGTGGAATGACATTATTTGTGAAAATAGGGTAGGGTGAAGAAATATTTCATTAACAACTTCAACTACCTATACATATGCTGTACATTTCTAGTAGCTGCAGATATATATACCCTACAGGTCTTAGTACAGTTTCCTATATGTAACCTTAGGAATGTTGGTGATGGGAATGTTACTGCTACATTAATATACATTGCATTTTTATTCATACACATTCATATCTGGCTGTGTTCAGGTACAGCATCCTGCTACATTTGTTTTATATCTCTCTAGACAACTGTGGATGTTCAGTACTTCATACAACCATACTATCTCCATATTGCAAGGGTACAGCAACATATCCAAATTGTGGGACAGACACATTCCAGCTTCAGTACTTTATTACAAACATTTCACTCTTTGGTTGTGGCTGTCTCATTCATTTCATTATGTACTGACTGCAGTATAACTTTATTCAAGACTTATTACAGCTTTCTTGGTCGATTCATACCTCTTTCTCACACTCTCACTTGTTTTATTTTTACAATTCAAGATGGTACTTAATTCTAGGCGTTATTAACATTTCTTACTTGGTGACAACAATCCTTTCCAACAGACTCACTTGTTTCATATGGCAGATTTTAAAAGGGGATGTATTTGACACATGTCTATCGTCTTTAGCTTGTTTACCAGTAATTTTCAGGCTGAAGCAAGTTATCTGATATTACAATACAGGTGGAAAATCTCTATTTCAGACTTGTTTAATTTTTATTTCTGGATTACAGGCTGCATCACGTATCTAATCATACACTACTAGCAGAATCTTTCTTCTAGTGTTATTTGAACGTTATTAATATGTAACAACACTGAACTCTTTTACAAGCTGTCTCACTTATATTCTATAACAATTACAGCAAAATAATTACTAACCTGCCTGGTGGCGCAACCACACCAGCCTATCATCATAGGCTCACCGATTCACGGAACGCACACCTGCAGCTGTAATATAAATGAAGTAATATTGGAACATACATCTCCATAATATCAGCTAGGATAATTTCTTACATACTTAATTACATGGATACTTACTCAGTAGTGGGGCGTTGGGAATTTGCCGGGCCTCCTGGATCCAACGGTTCATTTGGTCCTGCTTTCGTCTCTTCAGGTCCGCATGGTGGTGACGGACCTGTTCACCAGTCTTTGGTATGCCTGTGGCACTGGTGAGATCATGTGCCAACCGGTTCCATGCCTCTGCCTTGTACGCACCCCAGAGAACCTGGCCCTGCATGAGTTGAGCCTCATGATCACGGACTAGGAGCCAAACCATATGTTTGGACTCTTCAACACCCCAGCTCTGTGCTCGGAAGCAACTGCCCTCTCCTACACCTGCCATCCTGACTGCAAATAGATTCCACAATCAGTTATGCTGTGTATTCCCATCTATGGGGCTTATATATGCTGTTTTTCCCACACTTATCTGTGATTGGCCACTTTGGAAATGTATCAGCTTAAAAAAACCTGCTTTGTCATGCTTCTATTTCCATTCATTCCTATATATATATATGCTAATACTGCATTTCTCAGTACAACTGTCATGGCTTAGTGGTTCAGTACTATGATGCACAGTATCCTGGGTTCGAGCCTGGGCATTGCTTTTTTTTATTTTACTACTGTCTAGACAGGCTAGGAGGTATGTGTCTGTGTAAAGGCGGCTTTGATACAGCTTGCTCAACGTTGCCCGCCGGTAAGCCAGTTGGCACGCTGCGCAGCTCCACGCAAATGGCTTACGCTGGTTAATGCGTTATTTGGCTATGAGCACGCATATTACGCTGTGTGAAGCATTGCTCAGCTACAGGCACACCGTTTCAGCTTGTTAAAGCGCTGCTCAACTCCGGGCACTCATATTACACATGTTAAACCACTGCTCACCTGCAGGCAGTCATACTCAGCTTGTTAGAGCGCTGCTCAGCTATGGGCACTTATAAAATTTTTTTTTTTATTGTGTCAGATTTCTTCAAAAATACATGGCCCATTTCATTACATTTTACTTAAATTATAGTTATATATATGTACATATATGTCAGGGAATTGTTTCGTGCTTATTTCACTAAAAATAAAAAATGATGTTGTTGGGGCTCGAACCGTGACTACCTCCTCTTTGGCCAACGTCTCTACCGCTATGCTATTGCTACTTGGCTTAATTTGCATATTTAGATCTTATATGCTTTTTCAATGACTGCTAACTGTGGCTGAGTGAAGGGCACACTCGCGCAAACGAGTGCAATTACGGGCAAACATTTTTGAAATTATAAAAAAATTAAACTGTTGATTTTTATGGTTTACATTACAGTTGGGTTTATAGTCTGTGGGGGCATGTGTGGTGTTGTGCTTTTTGACATTTCCGCGGACTCGCTCATGGGAGTTTACTTTCAGGACTGTGACTCTTCTGGGGGCGTGTCCCTTTGCAGAACTCGCCGTGTGGACATGCCCCCTACTTTCCTACACGAACCGTGTTAGCCTAGGGTGTGATTCAGCATGCCCTCATGAATATGCATGGCATGCTGACGTCACACCGTTTAACTGCAGCCTCCGTGTAAGACATATTAACTCTTACACGGAGGTTTCGTGAATCCTGCCCTCAGTCTTGCTGGCTGGGTTCTGCTAAAATTCAAAGTCTGCCAACTAGGCTGGAATTCAGCAATAAAGGCAAACGCAATTCCTCCTTAGAACTCTTTAATAAGACAAACACGATAAAAGCACAACTGCAAGTTCCACAGCACACAATCCAATAATGATTAGTAGCAATCCTCACTGAAAGTAACATCCTCCAATGTTAAGCGCTTTCATCTGCAGAATGCAGACTTCATCAGAACAATTACAGTGCTACTCTCTATTCAATTTAAACATATTTTGGCGCCAACCTTACTCAAATGCTTAAAGGTACACTGCACAATGAATGAACAACCTAATGGATGAACTGTGATAGTAATCAATACCTATATACTTCAATATATCTTCAAAGACTCTGTTCACCCTAATAAAATAGTTTGTACATATATTAAGCATATATTGCACATAATGTGTAAATGTTAAAATGTTTAAAAACTCCTAATACTTATATAATAAATATTAAATATTGTTAATAACTGCAACTAACATATGATAATTTCAATGAATAACTGACCATGAATGTCAAACATTAAAAAAGACATAAACAATAGCTTTGTGTGGATAAAAGTGACAATAAATTAATAATAAATGTCTGCCTGTAAATATATACCACAATATTAAAAAATTCATAAAAATACCATAGACTAGCTCATGTGTGGTGTATATGTAAACTCCATCACATTTTAAGAAACGGTTTTATGCTAATAAAATCATTTAATCCTGGGGTTCTGGTGGCATCAACCAACATCTGCCACTTACTCTCCCTACATGATAGTTTAGTTTTCCAGTCTCCCCCTAAAGGATTACTAAATTCTTGATCTATTATTGTGAATGTGAAAACATGTTGTTCACTTGCATCTTTGATATGTCTATATAAAGCATTCTTTGGATCCTTAATTTTAATTTTGTAATATTGTTCATAGATGCGCTTCTTCAATTGCCTCTCCGTCTTTCCGATGTAGAAAGCGGGGCATGAATTACATTTGGCTAAATACACCACTTGTTTGGTATAACAAAAACCTCCTTTACTCTTAATTTTGGTATGATTAACATCTTCCAATGTAATATAAGATGAAGTATTAATGTATTTACACTGTTTACAATGTCCACACCTCTTGGTGTGTATTTGTGTATCCTTGATTTTATCTTCATAATTTCCTGCTCTCTCCAATAGTTTCTTAATATTTGGAGCTGTCCTGTACACTACAATCGGATATTGGCCCAACTTTTCTCTACAGCCGTCTGTAACAGTTATTATATCCCAATATCTAGTCACTATATCCTTAATACAATGTACAAAGGGAGAATAAGTTAATACACAGACTCTACCTCCTCTAAATTTATTTGTTGTTTGTGTTTTTTGTAAACTTTCATATTTGCCCAATAAAGGAATATATTTTATGTCCCACTGCGAGCTGACATAGTTAATGGTGTCATCCAATAGTTCCTTCGGATAACCCCTGTTGTTAAATAATTGGAAAATATGTTTCATTTCTTTCTCCATCTCTTCTTTCTTGGATGACATCCTGGCTCCCCTAATACATTGACCCTTTACTATGTTTTTGAAAATGTGTCTGGGATGATTGCTGGTAAAAAATACATAATCATTTGAAAACGTTGTCTTTCTGTGAACTTTGGATGCATAACCTTCAGCTGTCTTATAGATGTAGGTGTCCAAATATGATATACCACTGTCACTTACATTGTAAGTAAATTTTAAAAACTCTGTGGTGGTATTAATATACTCCATGAATTTAACTATGTCATTCCTATCCCCATTCCATAAGACAAAAATGTCATCCAAAAATCTTGCATAAAAACTTATGTAGTCTTTATAACTACTGTTAAACACATACTTGATCTCCCAGTCTAACATGACTAAATTGGCAAAAATGGGTGCACATGATGCACCCATTGTCACTCCTGTATTTTGTCTAAAAACTTCGCCTTCAAAAAATATATAATTATGGTCTAATACCAATGACATCATATCTAGGATTAATACAATTCTGTCCCAGCTTAAGTTGGAATAATTCCTCAGGCTATTACAAAAGTGGTCTAAACCTTCTTCTTTGGGGATACTCGAAAACAAGTCACAAACGTCAATGGTAACAAAAATATAATCAGATTTACATACCATAGGTGTTAATTTCCCCCAAAAATCCCAAGAGTCAATAACAAGATGCGGGATATTGTTGTAAATATGTTTAACACAACTGTCAATAGTATGTCCTATATTAAAAGTTTTGGATTTGGATCCAGATATTATAGGTCTAAAGGGTGGATTGGATATTGATTTATGAATCTTAGGGATACCCACTACTTGAGCCAATATTGGAAATTCAATACGAATAAAGTCATAGACCTCCTTAGTGATTCTATTGTCTAAAAAGTATTCTTCAATAAATGAATCTATGCGTCTGTATCCAATATGCACTTGATTCATAGATATCACTTCGTAATGACCTGATTCGTAAAGAATTTTTTGAATAGCAGCTTTATAATCATGATTGGAAAATATAACCACTCCACCCCCTTTATCCGGTTTCATTATTCTAATATCAGGATTTCTAATCAACTCATTTAGGCATACTCTTTCTCCTATACTTAAATTGTCCATAGGCCTATACGTTGGTTGGGTATTTCTTCCAACTTGTTTCTTAAGCCTGTAAATGTCTTTACAAACCAAATTTTCATAATTCATGACAATGGGGTTACTATTGGGTATATAACAACTTTTTTTCCTTTAAAATACTTTCTACATTTTGTCTGTCATCTCCGCCACTATTGAACAACATGGCTAAGTTTAACTTTCTACAAAATAACTTGATGTCTTTAATATTTTCCACCAGATTAAATCTGGAATTGGGAATAAATTTCATGCCTTTAGCTAATAACTGATAGAATTCTTCTTTAATAATAAAATCTGAGTAGTTAAAAACATTAAAGCCATTAAATGTACTCATGACCATCTTGTCATTTGATTGAATAGGTTGTCCAAAAACTAGTGGAGTGACATCTACCAATGGTACATCATTGACTAACGTTCCTTCTCTTTCGTGTGTGTCAGTCTCTATGACTGTAAGTTGGGCTACAATTTCCTGTTGAGTTGGTTGTAAAACTTTTGATTTTTCTTGAAATTGGGGTGAAATCTGCCTCCTTGAAAATTTTCCTTATATTCCTCTCTTATTTCCCTTTCACCATAGTTTCTATCTGTTGTTCTAAACTGTCTTTCCTGTGGCCAAATATATGCTTTCTTTGTTCGATATGATTCAACATCCCTATCTAATTTGCCATATTTTCTATTAAAAATGCTCTGAGCTAGTTTATCTGCTGTATGGAATTGTTTGTTGTACAATTCCTTCCAAGCATTAAAATCAACATGTTGTAATATACTTTGATTAATAATTTCCACTTCATGAATAAGGGTTGACATTTTTTCATCATTATGTTGAATTAACAATTTCATATATTTAAACCCAAATTCATCAAACAGGTTGTTAAATTCATATTTCACTTGATCATTGTATGTCAAACCCATAGGCAATTTAAAAAATCTTATGCCTTTCGGAACCACCTGAATACTGATGCATTTATTTAAATACGCATTGTTCACTTTTATATTTTTTATAGATGACAGTTTCTTACCAAAATTATATATCATGTCTTTTAAAGAATTATTATTTGAACTCCCCTCATGGGGGTGGGGGACCTGATACACATTATTAAAATCATATTCATTGTTTAAAAATACATTAATCGCATCATTCTCTATACATACTGTTTTACATCTAGTATTTTTGTTATACATAACGTCCTTATTAGGACTTGATATAGTCTTTTTGAAAATACCTTTGTTATTAGAGTCTTTACCGCCACCTGTTGCATATGTTTTAAGCGCTGTATTAGTTTTCGGTATAGCCCCCTTTCTTTCCATGTCCATACGATTTTGCAACAAGCTAAAATCAAATGTAAAATCCCTTTCTGGAGATAGCACAAATTTTTCATCAGTCTGTAGCATTTCAAGCGACTCATGCCGAGTAGCGGATAGAATGTTATCTGGACTGCATTGTCCATTCGGGATTTTAGTATCTACACTTGAATCAACAGTTAGTACGATTTCCTTTTTTGAGCAACAATGTGAACCCGTATTGACATGATTATCCAGCTCCTCAACATTCACTAGTGCCGGTTTGGCATTATCCATCAAGCTTAAAAACATATTAGTTAGTTTTTTCATTTATGCATGAAGTCCAGAGACTTCCGCTCGTAACTGCTTCAACTCGTCTACTTCCGGTATGTTTTGCGTGTCTTCACCGATACCAGCTATGTCAGTGATCAGCGACCAGGAATCAAAAACAGCAAGTACGAAAACTCACAAGCACAAAGCCAACTAGGCTGGAATTCAGCAATAAAGGCAAACGCAATTCCTCCTTAGAACTCTTTAATAAGACAAACACGATAAAAGCACAACTGCAAGTTCCACAGCACACAATCCAATAATGAATAGTAGCAATCCTCACTGAAAGTAACACCCTCCGAAACAAACAATTCCATACAGCAGATAAACTAGCTCAGAGCATTTTCAACAGAAAATATGGCAAATTAGATAGGGATGTTGAATCATATCGAACAAAGAAAGCATATATTTGGCCACAGGAAAGACAGTTTAGAACAACAGATAGAAACTATGGTGAAAGGGAAATAAGAGAGGAATATAAGGAAAATTTTCAAGGAGGCAGATTTCACCCCAATTTCAAGAAAAATCAAAAGTTTTACAACCAACTCAACAGGAAATTGTAGCCCAACTTACAGTCATAGAGACTGACACACACGAAAGAGAAGGAACGTTAGATAATGATGTACCATTGGTAGATGTCACTCCACTATGTTTTGGACAACCTATTCAATCAAATGACAAGATGGTCATGAGTACATTTAATGGCTTTAATGTTTTTAACTACTCAGATTTTATTATTAAAGAAGAATTCTATCAGTTATTAGCTAAAGGCATGAAATTTATTCCCAATTCCAGATTCAATCTGGTGGAAAATATTAAAGACATCAAGTTATTTTGTAGAAAGTTAAACTTAGCCATGTTGTTCAATAGTGGCGGAGATGACAGACAAAATGTAGAAAGTATTTTAAAGAAAAAAAGTTGTTATATACCCAATAGTAACCCCATTGTCATGAATTATGTAAATTTGGTTTGTAAAGACATTTACAGGCTTAAGAAACAAGTTGGAAGAAATACCCAACCAACTTATAGGCCTATGGACAATTTAAGTATAGGAGAAAGAGTATGCCTAAATAAGTTGATTAGAAATCCTGATATTAGAATAATGAAACCGGATAAAGGGGGTGGAGTGGTTATATTTTCCAATCATGATTATAAAGCTGCTATTCAAAAAATTCTTTACGAATCAGGTCATTATGAAGTGATATCTATGAATCAAGTGCATATTGGATACAGACGCATAGATTCATTTATTGAAGAATACTTTTTAGACAATAGAATCACTAAGGAGGTCTATGACTTTATTCGTATTGAATTTCCAATATTGGCTCAAGTAGTGGGTATCCCTAAGATTCATAAATCAATATCCAATCCACCCTTTAGACCTATAATATCTGGATCCAAATCCAAAACTTTTAATATAGGACATACTATTGACAGTTGGGTTAAACATATTTGCAACAATATCCCGCATCTTGTTATTGACTCTTGGGATTTTTTGGGGAAATTAACACCTATGGTATGTAAATCTGATTATATTTTTGTTACCATTGACGTTTGTGACTTGTTTTCGAGTATCCCCAAAGAAGAAGGTTTAGACCACTTTTGTAATAGCCTGAGGAATTATTCCAACTTAAGCTGGGACAGAATTGTATTAATCCTAGATATGATGTCATTGGTATTAGACCATAATTATATATTTTTGAAGGCGAAGTTTTTAGACAAAATACAGGAGTGGCAATGGGTGCATCATGTGCACCCATTTTTGCCAATTTAGTCATGTTAGACTGGGAGATCAAGTATGTGTTTAACAGTAGTTATAAAGACTACATAAGTTTTTATGCAAGATTTTTGGATGACATTTTTGTCTTATGGAATGGTGATAGGAATGACATAGTTAAATTCATGGAGTATATTAATACCACCACAGAGTTTTTAAAATTTACTTACAATGTAAGTGACAGTGGTATATCATATTTGGACACCTACATCTATAAGACAGCTGAAGGTTATGCATCCAAAGTTCACAGAAAGACAACGTTTTCAAATGATTATGTATTTTTTACCAGCAATCATCCCAGACACATTTTCAAAAACATAGTAAAGGGTCAATGTATTAGGGAGCCAGGATGTCATCCAAGAAAGAAGAGATGGAGAAAGAAATGAAACATATTTTCCAATTATTTAACAACAGGGGTTATCCGAAGGAACTATTGGATGACACCATTAACTATGTCAGCTCGCAGTGGGACATAAAATATATTCCTTTATTGGGCAAATATGAAAGTTTACAAAAAACACAAACAACAAATAAATTTAGAGGAGGTAGAGTCTGTGTATTAACTTATTCTCCCTTTGTACATTGTATTAAGGATATAGTGACTAGATATTGGGATATAATAACTGTTACAGACGGCTGTAGAGAAAAGTTGGGCCAATATCCGATTGTAGTGTACAGGACAGCTCCAAATATTAAGAAACTATTGGAGAGAGCAGGAAATTATGAAGATAAAATCAAGGATACACAAATACACACCAAGAGGTGTGGACATTGTACCAAAATTAAGAGTAAAGGAGGTTTTTGTTATACCAAACAAGTGGTGTATTTAGCCAAATGTAATTCATGCCCCGCTTTCTACATCGGAAAGACGGAGAGGCAATTGAAGAAGCGCATCTATGAACAATATTACAAAATTAAAATTAAGGATCCAAAGAATGCTTTATATAGACATATCAAAGATGCAAGTGAACAACATGTTTTCACATTCACAATAATAGATCAAGAATTTAGTAATCCTTTAGGGGGAGACTGGAAAACTAAACTATCATGTAGGGAGAGTAAGTGGCAGATGTTGGTTGATGCCACCAGAACCCCAGGATTAAATGATTTTATTAGCATAAAACCGTTTCTTAAAATGTGATGGAGTTTACACATACACCACACATGAGCTAGTCTATGGTATTTTTATGAATTTTTTAATATTGTGGTATATATTTACAGGCAGACATTTATTATTAATTTATTGTCACTTTTATCCACACAAAGCTATTGTTTATGTCTTTTTTAATGTTTGACATTCATGGTCAGTTATTCATTGAAATTATCATATGTTAGTTGCAGTTATTAACAATATTTAATATTTATTATATAAGTATTAGGAGTTTTTAAACATTTTAACACTTACACATTATGTGCAATATATGCTTAATATATGTACAAACTATTTTATTAGGGTGAACAGAGTCTTTGAAGATATATTGAAGTATATAGGTATTGATTACTATCACAGTTCATCCATTAGGTTGTTCATTCATTGTGCAGTGTACCTTTAAGCATTTGAGTAAGGTTGGCGCCAAAATATGTTTAAATTGAATAGAGAGTAGCACTGTAATTGTTCTGATGAAGTCTGCATTCTGCAGATGAAAGCGCTTAACATCGGAGGGTGTTACTTTCAGTGAGAATTGCTACTATTCATTATTGGATTGTGTGCTGTGGAACTTGCAGTTGTGCTTTTATCGTGTTTGTCTTATTAAAGAGTTCTAAGGAGGAATTGCGTTTGCCTTTATTGCTGAATTCCAGCCTAGTTGGCTTTGTGCTTGTGAGTTTTCGTACTTGCTGTTTTTAAAATTCAAAGTCTGGTTATATTTGCATTCACAGTCTGTTGCATACAGAAACTTGCAGAATATACACTGATGAGAGAATATACTTTGCAGCATCAACTTAGAGCAGTAACAAATAACTTTTTATAATAAACCAAACAGACTAACGTTGCAGCTTAAAGTACTGTTCCAACTTTACTTCTCATATAGTACAGATGATGTGAGAGATATAAGATTTACCTCAGGACAAATGTGTCCCTACCATACCCCTAACATAACTGGATTCATACAGCTCTTTATATTCTTTTAAAGCAGATTTTGCATTTTTGCTCTTGCATACATCCTGTTTTTAAGTCTGTAAGGGAAAAATGTCCATTCAGCAGGTTCCTTATTTTCCAAGCCATGGTCATTTAGTATGGTTGCTGATCACATATTACTAAACTCTGTTTCTGCATTTAAGCAAGCTTTTTCTTTCAGCATATTTAGAACAGAATTAATTTCAGCCTTATATTCATAATATGTAACAGTTCCCTCTGTTTTTAAACATTAAGAAACAAAACCTTTAGTTTTTTTATACAAGTCAAAATGCAATTTTTCATAGTTAATCCAATTATATTAAAGTATTACTACCAAAACTGAATGTATTTAACAACTTTTTCTTTTGCAGACCATTCTGTGAAATTATTTTATCAGTTATGAGCTGTGTCTGCTTTAGTTTAACTTGATTAATTTATTCTTTTGCAATTACAGAATTTAATTTATGACTTAGAACTGTTTCATTAACTCTTTGCAACTGTTGAATTAACTATAAGAGACAAGAACCATGTGCTACTGCAAGCATTTATACACTGCTGAAAATATACAGTTTCAATGTCATTTTAACCATAACATTGTGATCATGTCTTTGAACTGCTCATTAACATCTTGGTTGACAGTGAAGTGAACATAAAGTACTGAACTGGGCTTAGATTTAATGCAATTATTTCAGTATATTTAATACTTGAGGATTAAAAAAAACATGATTTATACACTAAAGAATGCTATGTACTTATTAGTCCATTAGCTGTATGAGTACAATATTTTAATATATTTTTTTTCTCTAACTGGGGTAAAACCAGTGATGTTACAACTTGACAAATTACTTTTGAACTTATTACGATGTATCCTGTACAGTATGTATTTACACAGACTATTTGCTATTTATGCATTTCAATCTAGAAGGTACCCTGGACCCATTTTTTTCTTTAAATATGTTTTTTCACACATATTCATTACTAGACATTAATTTCATTTGTACTGAAATATTCTGCATTTGTACATACAAAGACTATCATTTGTACTGAAATTCTCTACATTTGTACATACAAAGACTGTAAAGTACATTTAGTCTAATCTTACAAATTTAATAACATTAATATTAAGCAAAATCTTGGAAAATGTTTGTCTCTTTAGAAATAGAAAGTGCCACCAAAGGCATATGTCCTGTTATTTTAAACTACATACTCAGCAATTAGAAACATTCATGCTTTTTTATACCAACATTGTTTTGCCAAAAACATATTAAAAATAGTGACCAATCTTGTTCAATTTCTTATATATCTTTACTCTCTCTTGTATAGCTGTTATCAATTTTAAGCCATCTCTTGTTTTTTAAACCATCTCTTGTATAGCTTTACAGTTTAACAGGTTGTAAATACAATTTAATACTAAACAATACAATAATAACCATTATGATAGCTATTAACAACTTGTAAAATATCTTATCCTGTCAGGTTTAATCCAGTTTACCAGTATTTCTAATACCCTAATACCTGTTTTTTCCTCCCCATAAAAGAGTATTGTCAAGAAGGAATGAGATATTTTTTCCTGTTGCTTTATTTTAGACCCTTGTTGTTTATTTTTCTGTAGCTTTATTTCAGACCCTTGTTGTTTATTTTTTCTGTAGATTTATTTCAGACCCTTGTGCAGTACTGCTTATACAGTCAGTGTAAAACTGAGAAAGTACCCCTCCCTGTAGTATTGCACTATTGTTTATCTGCTTTATGCTGTGAGAATAGAATGTATGTCAGCCCAACACTTTGGTTATACATTTATTTTATTAGATTACTAACAAACTATGGACTTTTATTTGATCATTTTTTTATAAAGCTTTTGCTGTTTACTACCTCTGGTAGATATTTATACCCTTCTGCACAATTGATTTGAACTGTATGTATACTATAGCCCTTTTGCTGGCTGTACTTGATGCATTTACTTGCAAACAGATTATCAGTGACATCTATGCACAATTGTGAAATTTTATTACAATTACCAAATAGTGTTGCCTGTAAACATTTTAACAATTATGTTTTAATAACAATGATGTTTTTAGAAAAACTCAAGCTACTTGTCTGCCAATCAGTCTTGTTGTTTATCTCATCTTTCCAACATTTCCTGTAACTATTCATCTAGTCTAGGAAGGTCTGAGCTCACATTTTATATTCTATAAACTATAGTTAATTATTTTGGCATTTTCCTTTAATTTGATTGTGATTTGCATAACTATGCATTTATACTACATAAACAGACATTATTTTACAATTAGCTTAAATGGATTTCAGTATTTTTTTATTTAACTATTTAACTGTCCTGCCATTAATTTTACAAAAACTGTTTGACTAATACTATCTGTGATTTTCTTTTTAAAATTCAGAACTTCAACTGTTTGGTGTGGTGTTACTATACAATTATAAAAAAATAGTAAAAAACAAAATAGGTATTAGCTTAACTAACACATGTTTATATTTACATTATTTATATTTGCTGTTGTCTGTCTTTTGCTTTTGTGCATTGTAAACAAATGTACTCTAGATGAGAAGAACGTACATGCATGTCTGTCTTGTATCTGTATATCTTTATACAAGCATGTCAGTCTTGTGACTTTAAATCTTTACTCCTATTAACTATTTTCATTTAATTTTTATACACAAGAACAGTTTTGTTCACCTTTTGACTATGCTAAGAATGGCAGTCATATGCTCTACTTTACTGTAGTACTGATAAATGTCTTGCTTTAACTGAATGAAAGTAAAACATTTGAGAAGTATTTGCCCTTACCATCCTACCATGTATGCTTAACCATTTTCAAAACATAAACATATTATAAAATATATTTCTTTTGCACAGATTAGTTGTGTATGCAGGAAGTTCCTAGTCTTTGTCAGTTCAGCTAATGTATTTCCTTTATCCTGCAACTGCTGTTGAATTTCCTTATAGTCTGCCTGATATGTCTCAGGAGCCTGCTCTGTTGAATCTGAAACTCCTATGCACTTTTGAAAAGATGTATGTATAACTTGTCTAAGCTTCTTGAACTCATTGTGTCTGTCTTTTAGAAGTTTATTACATTCCTTTGTAACAAAATGTACTAGAGGTTCTATCAGTAACTGATTTGACTCACATGTGGTGACAGGACATAACTGTTCAACATCTGAATATAATAGAAACACTTTACCCTTAGTTAATTCTTTATCATGAACAGATCTGTCTTCACAGTCTATTTTTTTAGCAATATGATGCAATATTTTTTTATGGCATAATACACAAAATGCAGTTTTTGTTGAAGCACACAATAAACATTTGTCATATTTCACATGGTTTTCTTTGAGATACCAGTCAAATATTGTAATACATTTGCATAATGCCTTACTATCAACCTGCCCTAATAAGGTTTTACATTTACTAATGTGCTGTGTATACCAACATTGCAATTTACTAAAGTTTGGTTTACTCCTGCTTGAATTATAAATAATATCCATACTGTCTAATAACATCCAAACTGTCTAATAATGTACAAACTGTCTAAGAATATACAAACTGTCTAAGAATGTACAAACTGTCTAACATCATTAACACTAAATATGTGACACAGACAAAAGTCTTATCAGTTAGCAAGAAAACAGGTGATCAGGCTGTTGTTGCTGATGGCTAGAAATTTTTCAGTCACTTGAGAAGCTGGTGAAGCACAACAGGCAGCGGACTGCTGTACAAGTAGACATCCACCTTTTCTTGGAGAATTTATGGCACTGCAACTTTCTTGAACTAGTCTCACTCCAGATTTTAGATGTCTAAAAAATTTACTACCGCAAGCTGCATAAACTTGAATACTTCCGTTTGGGATGTACACATACGTACAAATGTTAGTTACTGCAATTTGACTGAAGTGACCCTCTGCAGGGCTTACCATCACTCCCCCTGTGTTTGAATGCAGATTTTAGGTTCAAATGCAGGCTAGCTTGTCACTGAAAAATTATATGGCTCTGCTTACTGCTTGCTGTGATGGATTTGAAATCTTCTTAAGACACTCAGTCTTGCTGGCTGGATTTTGCTAAAATTCATAGTCTGGTTATATTTGCATTCACAGTCTGTTGCATACAGAAACTTGCAGAATATACACTGATGAGAGAATATACTTTGCAGCATCAACTTAGAGCAGTAACAAATAACTTTTTATAATAAACCAAACAGACTAACGTTGCAGCTTAAAGTACTGTTCCAACTTTACTTCTCATATAGCACAGATGATTTGAGAGATATAAGATTTACCTCAGGACAAATGTGTCCCTACCATACCCCTAACATAACTGGATTCATACAGCTCTTTATATTCTTTAAAAGCAGATTTTGCATTTATGCTCTTGCATACATCCTGTTTTTAAGTCTGTAAGGGAAAAATGTCCATTCAGCAGGTTTCTTATTTTCCAAGCCATGGTCATTTAGTATGGTTGCTGATCACATATTACTAAACTCTGTTTCTGCATTTAAGCAAGCTTTTTCTTTTAGCACATTTACAACAGAATTAATTTCAGCCTTATATTTATAATATCTAACAGTATGTGACATTTTCAATTAAATGAATTTCATTGTTTTGTGGTTTCGATGAAATGTGTCACTGTTTTTTTTTCTTTAGATGAAATGAGCTTTCAATCAAATTAACAGTAATACAGTAATCATACTAAGACATATATATATATATATATATATATATAGAGAGAGAGAGAGAGAGGGATGTATATATGTGTTTTTTGTGTGTGTACAGCTGTAAACACTCATTTGTGGATGTAAAAAAGAGAGAGACTGCACAAATGAGTGCATGCTGATTTGTGTGAATCACATATGGTTGAATTTTACTTTTTGTAGTGTAGGTGAACAGGAGTGTGCAGAAAATCAATGTTAGAGTGAAAAAGTGATAGTTGTAAAGATGTTCAAGACTGTGTTATAGCATTGGTATGTATGTGCAAGTGTTCACAGGTTAGGGTTAGAGTAAAGGTTATGTAAGGGGACCGATGCAGTGTTGTGCATGTTTTAGGTTGTATGTATTGTGAGTCCTTCTGTCTGGTGTAGTGGTACTGTTAGGGAAAGGGGTTTTACTAATGTAATGTGTAGGGATACGGTTGGGTAGGATTATGGTTACAGTTAGCACACATGAGTAAGGTGTGTGTGTGTGTGTGTGTGTGTGTGTGTGTGTGTGTGTGTGTGTGTGTGTGTGTGTGTGTGTTGGGGGAGGTAAAATAATTAAAATATTACCTTCTAATCTGGCATTTCATATTGGAGATTCACCATGCCCCATGATGTGGTGAAACTGGCAGCAAGGCAGTGACATGAAGCTGCACAGGTGGGCATTCTGTGTACAAACATTCAGGTTTACAGTACAGCATAAACCAGGCCTGACTCACCACAATGCATATTACCTTACAAGGGCTCAAGCTCATCTAAAGGTCCTGAAATCAAGGGGTTCAAGCTTGGGGAAGCCAATGTAGCATAGTGTAGCAGTTGTTGCCAACAGGTACTTCAAACAGAAATACAACTGCTGTAAAATAATGCAAGCGTCATTGCCTAAATATGCACATCAAACTGTTAATTGTAATATTGTTACAGGGTAACCTTTCCCATTTGGTTATAGATTGGCTTTACCCAGCCCATGGTCGATAATTATATATTACTCCTAAGAAGAATAACTGGAATCATACCATAAATAATTTGCGGGAACCCATATATAGGACAAAGCATTTAGGAGCTGCCTCTGTCCATTAGTAGCACATGGGGCTGTCCTGGGGTAAATTTTCTGTTTCCTATTCGTAGGTCTAAATTGCAGTTGAAAATGAACAGGGATAAGCTTTATTTTATGTGGATGGGGAGTCTGTTCCAGAGCAGCGGTATCGTCTGTGAAATATTCCCCATCACTCCAAACTGTTCTGTTGATGTTGCAGAAAAGGTTTACATCCCTAGACCGAATATTTCTGATGCCATTTGACTAGCTGATGTGTAGTAAATCCATCAGTAATGGGTCAGAGGATGCCTTATATTCCAGACACAGGTCACCTTTTAGCAGTTTGTAGGATGCTTGGTATAGTGACAGGGCTTTGAGATGGTCCAGGTAGAACATGTTGTTTAGGTCTTGTAAACTTTTAGTAAGGTATCTCTGTGGGCATTCCAGTTGTTGCATGTGTCTAGACAGATACATGTCAAAGAGGGCATTATATTCAGTGACTGGCCTAATGAAGGCTGAGTAAAGCATGACAGTGACATCCCCAGATCTAGAAACAATCCCTTTGTTTATAAGCTGTGCAATATAAAAAGACTTTCTTATAACAATAGACACATGTTAGACAAAAGGTAGGTCACTGTTTACATAAGTTCCCAAATCCTAAACAAATAGGTCAAATCTTAGAGGAGTATTATCAGTGTGGTAGTTTCCCTGGGGTAGACGACTTCCCAAAGGACACATTAATGCATTTTTTTGGCCTTTAGTTTCAGACCGTGATTTTGACACCAGTTATTTATTGAAGGATGGAGTAAGTCATTTGGGCATTCAATGACTGCTCTTAGTTTACAGCCATCTCCAAACTTAACCACCAAGAGCCCAAATAGGAGAGCACAGAACCCTGGAGGGAGTCTGCAGGCAACTGGTCTCTTTGTGGAAGTAACCTCCACTATTTTGATTATCTGCATCCTATCTGACAGCCAGCTAGCAACCTAGAGGGTGACATAGGAGTTTATTACCAGTTTATTTGTCTTTTCTACTGTGCCTGAGTGGGTAATTGTGTCAAAAGCTTTGGCCAGGTTGAGGTATGTGGTAAGTACCATTTTGCGTACATCCATTGCTTTGGTGACCTTTCAAAAAAAAATACTAGGTAGATGAGTCCGATGTTTGGAGTTTACCTATATCTTAATTGAATAATTGCACTACAAGTCTTTTCATGGTTTTGCATATGAGGAAGGTCAGAATTAGGGATATTAAATTGCCTGGGCCTGTGGAAATTCCTCCCTTATGCAGGTGAATGACTGTGGCTGTTCTCCATTTGCCTTGTACAAACTTGTATGGAGGCTAAACTTGAACAGTAGGTTGTGGCTAAATTGTGCTTCATGCTATTTAAGGGGCATCCAGGGATACTGTCAGGAGCCACTGATGTAATATTTTTAGATTTTAATAACATTTTTAGGAATTGGTCTTGAGTGATAGGTGGAAGGGAGACAGTTTCAGGTATATCTTAAGGGACAGACAGAGGGTCGAAAAGGGTAAAGTTAGAGCAAAATTTATCAGCTAATAGGTTCACTATATCTTCAGCCTCAATGTAGGTAACATCATCCACAATCAGCTCAGTGCATTGTTGCATTCTGCTTTTGAGATTATGAACATAAAGGAAATCTGAGGGTGGCATAATGGTTAAGTTGCTTCCCTTAAAGATACAAGGTGCAAAGTTTGATTCTCACATGAGGTAATTGGCTAGGCTTAAAATGGCCTACAAGGACAGTTAGCCTAGTACTGAACTATGAACTTAAAAAATAGCTTGGCTTTGGTAGATTTTATTAAGCTCCTGAGTTGTTTGTTTATTTCAGTGACAAAAGCTCTAACATTCTGGGAGTTACTATTCTTACTTTTCCTCAAAATTATTTTCCTTTTATTGTAAAGCTTCATGATATTATGGTCCCAGCATGTGGGTTTGTTTCTGGGGTTTGGCCTGTACTTGTTTTGACAGGGTACAGCAGCATCTATGTAGCTGTTTACATGCTGGTATAGTGTGGTGGTGTAGATTTCTGCATATTCAGTGGAGTTAATTGAGTTTTGTGGAGATATGAAGCTTGCCAATGTATCATTTAGGATTAGGTAGTTTGACTTAAAAAAAAACTCTAAAGGTACCTTGGGTGGAAGGGATCTTTGGTTTCACTTTTATGTCAAATGATACTTCTTTATGGTCAGACCTAAAAAATGATGAAGATATGCAAGGGATGTTGCAAGATGCTCCCATATTAGTAAGGACAAAATCCAAGAAGCCATTCCTCCTACTGGGACTCTGACTATTTGATCCAGAGCATTTATACTGACAAAGTCCAGGAATCTCTGTGCATGTACACTAATGGTGGTGTACGTTTTCCATTCTGTAGATAGATATTTAAAATCACCTAAGAAAATTGTATTGGGTTTAATACTGAGTGATTCTAGCTCCTGCAGATAGGCACTGTGGCTTTCTTTTGTCATAAAGTGAGTTCTATAGCTAGCTAATATATGGTATTGCTCATTTTTGATGGTTGCATGGACATGACAAAGCTCTAGTTCATCATGTTGCTTCACAAGTCCTTGATGTGAGTCTTTTCTGGATATAGATTGACACATCTCCACCATTTTCTCCCTCCTGTGCAGTAGCTGGTTCAATCGTGTGGAAGGCTTTATAGCCCTTCACAGCTGGAGACCTTTCCACTATTTTAAACCATGCCTCAGTCACTAGACAGACATCATTTTTTCCCAGGGTGAGAAGGACTTGTAAGGAGTAGAGTTTCTTGTTCAGGATCTTAACATTGATAAGTAACACCTGCATATTTTTATTGACTTGTTTTGTTATGTTGGTAGGTTTATCAGGTTGACATTGTCTAAAAAAGGCACTATGGAGGTGGACAATATCTTTGCCAATAATTGCAACCCTAGAGGGAACAGATGCAGGCCATCCCTTGTGAAGCAGTATGGCCGGTCAGTCGTATCCTTCCAGATTGACAAATATTGGACCCCATTTGAATGACTCCAAAAACTAAGCCAATTATTGACAGTCATTTTTTGCTCATATCGTGGCATCATCCTTGTAAAAGGTAGAATGCTGTTTGATGCTAGGCTCATACCTGCCTTGGATACATAGTCTGAGAGCTCCATCATATCTCTCTCCATATAATCCAGAAAGGTTCTCCTCAAGTCATTGATACCGGAATGAACTATGACAAGACTCATACTGGTACTTGTTGCTCAAGGACTTGAATGCATGCACGATCTGATGGATTCTGGCATAGACAAGCAACTAACTGTCACTCTTTCCTTGCTCAGCCTGGTAAGAGGTACATCTGTACATCTTACAATGGAGTCACCTATAAATAGAATGTTTGTTTGGGTTGATGCCTGCTTTACTGACTCAGCATCTGTGACTTTGGTACTCCCTGGGCTACGTGAGGCAGTATGCTTAATATCCTTAGAGTGCTTTGTGCCTGTGTTGTGTTTTTGAGGTCTTTGAGGTTTAGGCAAGTATATGTACATAACTATGTGTGTATATATATATATATATATATATATATATATATATATATATATATATGTATATATATTTATACACAATATAAATTACAAATAAATATATAAGTAGATATGAAATATGTACTGTATGTATGTATTATAGATATATATGTGCGTGTGTGTGTGTGTGTGTGTGTGTGTGTGTGTGTGTGTGTGTGTGTGTGTGTGTGTGTGTATGTATTCATGTATATACTTCAATCTTACACATGAAAGACTGGCAGTTTGCAATATTTAAACATTCAATCATTTTTGACAGTCTTTTCAGTGCTCAAACAAAGTATAGTTCAGACAATTGAATGGAACCCATATATGCATATCTATATATATGTGTGTGTATATGTATACACACACACACACACATATATATATATATATATATATATATATATATATATATATGGGTCTACTGTATAAGTTCGAAAATACACTTCTTCGAACTCACACAGTAGACCCTGAGTTACACAAAAGTGCACTTTTGCTAAACCCGCTTCAGCAAACGGGTTACGTACTGCCATTTAGTGCAGTAGTCATGGACTTTAGGGTTAGGGCACGGGTCATGGTAAGGGGATAGCTAGTAGGGCAATCCCCTTACCATGACCTGTGCCCTAACCCTAAGGTCCGTGACTACCGCACCACAGTGGCGGACATAGCACGTTTTCCTGCTGTCCTCCACGGTGGTGCGATCCATTCGTAGAAGCTGAATTCACAAAAGTGCACTTTTCGAATAAGTGCACTTTCGCGTAACTGAGCGGTCTACTGCTCTTTTTCGAATACGTGGTATTTGATGAAAAACAGTAGACCCATATATATATATATATATATATATATATATATATATATATATATATATATATATATACATTCAGCCAAACCTGTAGCATTTAGTAAAATAACAAACATAATAGCTATTTATAGAAATTACCTTCATGCACGATGAGGCCATTTAGCATAGTTCTCATGTATTATTGTTCATTATACAATGATTGTCCAGTACCATTCAAAGGGTCTATATTAGAACACTGAACATTCAAAATTTTGAGTGTTCTAATATCGAACCCTATGAATCGATAATTTAAAACATCGAACATTCAGAACAGCAAATTTTTTCTTAGGGAAAAAATTTGCTGTTCCAAAACACATACACACAGCACAAGCACACCAAACAAACAGCAATCCACACACATACACCTAAACACTTACACCTAACCCTACACTAAACTATACATACACCACTAACTATCCACTTACCTTAACCCAAACCCTGTTCCAAAACACATACACACAACACAAGCACACCAAACAAACAGCAATCCACGCAAATACACCTAAACTCTTACACCTAACCCTACACTAAACTATACATACACCACTAATTATCCACTTACCTTAACCCAAACCCTAAAGTCCGTCACTATCGCATGGTCACCTCACCCGCTCCCTAACCCTAACTCACCTACCCCACCCTAACCCTCATGTCCACACAATCACACACTTACCTGAACCCGACCCGTAACTTTCTACCACAGCACTGAAAATACCAAAGCAACATAAATGGACAACCGAATTCTTTCCCTAGAAAAAAATTTGGTTTTCTGTTTCTTCGATATTTTCAGTGTTTGTTGAAAATGGGTCGATATTAGAACACTCGAAATTTTGAACGTTCGGTGTTCTAATATAGACCCCATTCAAAAACGAGCACCCTGATTGTTCAGCCCAACTAACGTGTCTGTTGTAAATCGAGCATATACCAATGGAAAAAAGTCTTGTCACCTGGATTTCATTTTTTTTAATTAAAAAAAATAGTGATGGAGATCTTCCTTTCTCTGCTGCTTCCATTACACAGCATTAATGTACTGCATAAGTGTGGGATCGTAAGTCCCACACGCATGCACAGTACATCAAGAAAGCACAGTCATACCGGGGAAAAACACCACCATGCCATTATACAAGGACATTAAGAAATGAAAGTAATTTTTTTCTTAAATAATGTCATTGTATAATAGCAATAACCCTTGGCTGGGTGTGGGTAATGCTGATTTACTCACAGTTGACTATTCACCCTCTTGACCAAACCACACCAACCGTGGGTAAATCCAGCATTACCCACACCCAACCAGGGGTTATTGCTGTATTACTTCATAGTGCATTACTTTATGCTACTAAAACATGTTCTAGAACCGATAAGGTATGTTTCACTACCACTTTAGGTAAGCTGTTTTTTAGAATATGTTCAGCCCTCTTTTCCATTAAAATGAAGTTCTGTTTAATTTCTCAAAGCCTAAAGATTCTCAGATCATTGTAGAAAACATCCACATTTGCCCTCTTCTTTATAGTGATTATGGAGTTTGCATGAGTGGAACAATGAATGTGCAAATGCTTTTATACACCAATTAAGACACAGTCAATACCTATGTATGTTGAGATCTTAGAAATGAAATAACTAAGCATTATAAAAGTGTGAAACTCAGGTAGAACATTCAGTTACTGTGTGTTGAATGTGGAGCAGTTCCATCAGGAAGAATTCCTGTAGCACTGAGGCAAAATATATAC
>NC_056738.1:98140539-98245539 GCF_019279795.1 Protopterus annectens | reverse complement strand
ACTTTTATATGTATTTATTTAACATTTGTTGACTGGGAAAGTCCAACTAGGACAGAGCCTATTTTCAACATAGTCCCAGGGAGAAATGCTCCAGATACATGTCTTTGGAATGTGGGAGGAAACCAGAGTACCTGGAGGAAACCCACACAAATGCAGGGAGGACATGCAGACTCCACACAGAAGACACCCCAGCTGAGAATCGAGCCAGAAAACCTCTTGCTCTGAGGTGACAACATTAACTGTTGCACCACTGCGCCACCCAATATATAATTAAAATGAAGCAAAAGAGTCTGCTGGTGCACATAATAATGAAGGCACATGGAAATAGTATGGCAATAAAATGATGTAGTAAAACATGTTTATGACAGACCATGTTTATGATAGTTCAGCTACATGTAAGGGAATTTCAGCTGGTGATGCTATGTTGCTTCTGCTGCTTGAGGTGTACTTATAAGCATGAACAGGAAATTTACACCAGGCTTGACACCCATGTCTTTTATGGATAGAAGTTGCTTATAAATGCCTGTCCCTCAAGTCTTATTTGGATATAGGACATCATTATTCTTTTGGGAAAACTTGACTAGGCTTAGAACGGTGTTCCAGCCCTGGTCATTAGCCTAGTAAAAATCTATGAATCTATGTTAAGTTGTCCAGCTGTAAATAAACAGTGCATAAACTGTAATCTAGTGAACCATTAGAAAATTGTAAAAGAAGGGCAGAGAAAAGTTTTGCACTCAACACATAAAAACCATCATAAGTGGACGTACTATCCAGAAACCTACCTAAACATCAGACCATTCAAACACAAACATGCTACACTTAATACAGCATCTACAGTAGTTAATACACATAAAAGCATAAGCATCAGTGTCTCACCAAATAAGACCCTAAGGAAAAGCACATCTAAGCCAAATTTTTTAGTCATAGGTGACTCCATTATGAGATGCACAGAAGTCCCACTCACCAGGTTGGACAAGGAGAAGGTTACGGTTAGCTCTCTATTTGGTGCCTGGATCTGTCAGCTCACACATGCACTCAAGTCTCTCAACAACAACTACCGTTGTGACTCCGTCATAGTTCATATTCTCGTGAATGACTTGAGATGTACCTCACTCGCGTATATGAAGAGAGACATGATTGAGCTCTCTGAATATGTGTCCCAGGCAGGTATGTCCGTAGCCTTGAGCAGCATTCTACCCTCACCTAGGATGAAACCACAATATAAACAAAAAATGACTGACTTCAACAATTGGCTTAGTTTCCGGTGTCATTTTAAGGGGATCCAGTTCCTGCCTGGGATGACATGGTTGCTAGACCATGTTGCTTTGTCACAGATGGTCTTCACCTGTCACCTCTATGCTTTCAGTTACTGGTTAAGGCACTTGCCTCCCCCATAGTGCCTTTTATAGGTAAAGTCTCAAGAACAAAATTTCCAACATGAAAATGTCACTCACAAATAAATTAAAGGTTTTGCTGCTAAACACTTAGAATTTAAATCAGAAACTGCACTCAGTGGAAGCACTCCTCTCCCTGGAGGATGTTGATGTCTGTGCAGTCACAGAAACTTGGTTCAGGGCTGCAGAGAGTATCCCGGCCTTGCAAGGCTACAATGCCTTCCACGCTTTCAGACTGCAAAATGAACATGTGAGAACCAAAGGAGGAGGAGGAGTATCTATTTTCATCAAAGATAAATACACTGGTTAGACAGGAAAACTCCATGGAATTACTCCAAGTCCGGCTAACTGTGGGTAAGACCCCCCTTCAAGTCATCATTAGCTGTAGGCCCCCTTCAATGAACCATGATACCCACGCTGCTTATTTGGATCTATTTGAGTGAATCAAATTGCAACCAAACACTCTAGTCATGGGCAATTTTAACTATCCCTCCATTGACTGGGAAAGGCACATGAGTACCAACATGCTTGCACAAAGGTTCCGGGACTGTTTTAACATTAATGCCCTGGACCAAATGATATGAAGCCCCACAAGGGGCTCAAATATTCTCAACCTGATTCTCACCAATATGGGTGACCATTGCACCACCACAAGTATAGGACCCTCACTGGTTAAATCTGATCACAAATCAGTCACATTTGAAGTAACTATAACACCTGAACCCCTCTTAGGTGAAATCTGACTAAAAAATTTACCAAAGCTAATTATACCCTGTAAGGGATGGTATAAAACATATCCAAGCTCCTGTTCCCACAGATGGCACTGACAACTATACTAAGGTATATACAAATGCCCTGTACAATTGCTTATACAAATGTAGTGACACTGCTGTACCTGATAGGATCAAAACAAGATCCTCAAGAAAGAGCAAGCCTCCCTGGTGGATATCTGTCATTAATAAGTTATACAACAAGAGGAAGAAGTTGCTGTCTAAGAATAAAAAAAGAGTCCCAGAACTGGAAGAACACCCTGCTCTGCTTGAACAAGCAAATAAAGCAACTTGTAAAATCCTCTAAGGGCAACATTGAAAAAAATTAGCAACCATAGGTAAGGATAACCATAAGACATTCTTCATCTATATCTGTAACCTAAAAGGTAGGACCCAGATGTGTGCTGAACTAGCTATGGATGGCATGACACAAACTGATACTGTGAAAATAGCTAACCTAGTAGCTGACAGGTTTGGTAAACATTTCACTCCCCTGTTCCCTCCAAACATTACAAAAAGCATTCTCTCTACATCTCCCCCATCTTGCATCTTCAAAGAGCAAATCATTAATGCTGTCTCCAAGGCTAAAAACACAACCTCTATGGGACTGGATGGCGTCCCAGGTTGTGTTTTAAATGGTCTAAAACATGAGTTAGCAATTCCATTTGGTACTCTCTTCAACCTCAGCCTGAGTACTGTCACTCCCCTCTTCATAAGTGGGGTACAGCAACAGACCCTGGGAACTACAGACACATAAGCTTAACCCGCTTTATCTGTAAGGCCAAGGAATGAATCATCATGGACCTTATGAATAATTATATAGGTGATCTCCAAACACTTGATCCAACACAGTCTGATTTTCTCAAAGGCAGGTCATGCCTGTTAAACCTGGTGGACTTTGAAAATGCCACTAGAGCCATAGATGAAGGCAAAGCTGTGCATACAGCCTATCTTGGCTTAGTCAAGGCCTTCGATACAGTCCCACATTTGGGCATCATTGATACTCTACCAGTTGAATATCAACCTGTATGTTGTCAAGTGGGTTGCTAACTGGCTCACTGACAGATCACACTCAGTCAGAGTTGGGGACTTTACCTCAACCAGCAGACCTATCACCAGTGGGGTTCCACAATGGTCAGTGCTGGGCCCCTATTGTTTGGAATATACTTCTCAGAAGTTCAGGCCAAAACAGAGGGGCTGTGGCTGACTAAGTTTGCTGATGACTGCAAATTAGGTGCAATAACTAAATTCCCAAACAATGTCAATATACTTCAAGAGGGACTTACGCAAACCAATGACTGGTGCCAAAGCCATGGACTCAAACCCAGTGCTAAAAAATACATTATCATCCCCTTCAATAAAAATGATATCCCTGCAGACCGTCATATAAATAATAATACCCATAACAACTCAGTAGTGAGAGATTTGAGAAACAAGTTGATTGTAGCCTAAACTTTGACCATCATGTGTCTACTCTAGTAAGGAAAGCATTCTTTGTTGTACATCTCATTAGGAAAGGCATTACCTCAAGAGTGAAACAGGTCATAACTCCCATGTACCCAACCCTCATCAGGTCAATAATTGAGTGCAATGCTCCCTTTGGTATGTACGTTACCAGGCACCTGCAGCAACTTGAGAGACCTCAGAGATTTCTAACCAAGAAAATTCAGGGTCTCCAGCACGTCATACACTGACAGACTGAAATCACTGTCAGTGTACTCCGTGGCATGCAGACTACTTAGAAGAGACTTGTGCCTGGCCTGCAGAGCAATCTCTGATCCAAATCTAATAGAAATGCTGCACATCTGCAAGTCAAATGGGACAAGGGTCACCTGCTCCAGGGACCTTAACCTGGCCTGGCCTGTGACATAAATAAGACCTGCTGGAGAGACAGATAGGTCTCTTAGAAGTTACCACTCCTCTGGAATAGGCTAATAATTCATATCAAACATAGCCCCTCTATGACCCTGTTTAGGCATAGCCTGGATGACTGGATGAAACTGTAAATTCCTGCCAGAGATTTCACCTATGACCCTCCAAGATATGGGCAATCATTGCTAACTATGATCTCGAGTTTTGGAAAGATTCTTTATATTGTTTTTTTCTAGTATTATATTGGGTATACACAGCTAGGCTTATAAAGACCTTCAGGTCCATAGCTCAGTAACCACCTATGAACCTATAAATTAGCGGTTATGTTATAGTGGAGTTGGAAGAGCTGCCATTCAATGTGAGGGCCTGTAGGTGGAAGCCAAGTAACCCTAAGTCTTCTGTAAAAAGAAAATAGATGCTGGAAACAACAGAGATATTTGCTTGTCTCAGTAGAGGGATTACAGTGAGATGCAGGTGGGCAAATATTGGTGACTGTACAGATCACTGCTAGGTGACGCTGCATGGAGAGCAGCAGTTCTAACTAAATACTGTGAAAAAGGTCAAAAAGTGCAGATGCTCAACATAGCAACACTCAATTAATGCAGCTGTAACAAAAGCAATGCGATAAACAAGTATCAAAACAATAGATATGTTAACTGAAGTCTTACCTTTTGTAGAGTTTAGCAAAAACCAGCAAAGGGAGACTGCTAGAAAGGTGCTTGCTGTGACATCTGGACAGAGGAAGGAGGACAAGGAGACCTGGTGGTGGAATGAGGAAGTACAGGAGAGTATACAGAGGAAGAGGCTGGCGAAGAAGTGGGATTGTCAAAGAGATGAAGAAAGTAGACATTAGTATAAGGAGATGAGGCGCATGGCAAAGAGAGAGGTGGTGAAGGCTAAGGATAAGGCGTATGGAGAGTTGTATGAGAGATTGGACACTAAAGAGGGAGAAAAGGACCTGTACCGATTGGCTAGACAGAGGGACAAAGCTGGGAAATATGTGCAGCAGGTAAGGGTGATAAAGGATAGTGAGGGAAACGTACTCACAAGCGAGGAGAGTGTGTTGAGTAGATGGAAAGAGTACTTTGAGGGGATGATGAATGAAGAGAATGAGGGAGAGAGAAGGTTGGATGATGTGGGGATAGTGAATCAGGAAGTGAAACAGATTAGCAAGGAGGAAGTAAGGACAGCTATGAAGAGGATGAAGAATGGAAAGGCTGTTGGCCCAGATGACATACCAGTGGAAGCATGGAGGTGCTTTGGAGAAATGGCAGTGTAATTTTTAACTAGATTGTTTAATGAAATTTTGGAAAGTCAGAGAATGCCTGAGGAGTGGAGAAAAAGTGTTTTGGTACCTATCTTTAAGAATAAGGGTGATGTGCAGAGCTGCAGTAACTACAGAGGGATAAAATTTATCAGTCACAGATTGAAGTTATGGGAAAGAGTTGTGGAAGCTAGGTTAAGAAGGGAGGTGATGATTAATGAGCAGCAGTATGGTTTCATGCCAGGAAAGAGCACTACAGATGCAATGTTTGCTCTGAGAGTGTTGTTGGAGAAACACAGAGAAGGTCAGAAGGAGTTGCATTGTGTCTTTGTCGACTCAGAGAAAGCATATGACAGGGTGCCTAGAGAGGAGTTGTGGTATTGTATGAGGAAAGTCGGGAGTGGCAGAGAAGTATGTAAGAGTGGTACAGGATATGTACGAGGGTAGTGTGACAGTGGTGAGGACTGTGGTGGAAGTGACAGTTCCGTTTAAGGTGGCGGTGGGATTACATCAAGGATCAGCTCTGAGCCCTTTCTTATTTGCAGTGGTGATGGACAGGTTGACAGATGAGATCAGACAAGAGTCCCCATGGACTATGATGTTTGCAGATGACATTGTGATCTGTAGTGAGAGTAGGGATCAGGTTGAGGAGACCCTAGAGAGGTGGAGGTATGCTCTAGAGAGGAGAGGAATGAAGGTCAGCAGGGCTAAGACAGAATATATGTGTGTAAATGAGAGGGAGGTTAGAGGAATGGTGAGGATGCAGGGAGTAGACGTGGTAAAGGTAGATGAGTTTAAGTACTTGGGATCAACAGTTCAGAGTAATGGTGAGTGTGGAAGAGAGGTGAAGAAGAGAGTACAGGCAGGGTGGAATGGGTGGAGAAGAATGTCAGGAGTGGTTTGTGACAGACGGGTACCAGTAAGAGTGAAAGGGAAGGTCTACAAGAGGGTAGTGAGACCAGCTATGTTATATGGGTTGGAGATGGTGGCAGTGACAAAAAGGCAGGAGTCAGAGCTGGATGTGGCAGAGTTAAAGATGTTAAGATTTGCACTGGGTGTGACTAGGATGGACAGGATTAGGAATCAGTATATTAGGTCATCTCAGGTTGGACAGCTTGGAGATAAAGCAAGAGAGGCGAGATTGCATTGGTTTGGACATGTGCTGAGGAGGGATGCTGGTTATATTGGGAAAAAGATGCTAAGGATGGAGCTGCCAAGTAAGAGGAAAAGAGGAAGGCCTAAGATAAGGTTTATGGATGTGGTGAGAAAGGACATGCAGGTGGTTGGTGTGACAGAGCAAGATGCATAGGACAGGAAGAAATGGAAACAGATGATCTGCTGTGGCGACTCCTAACAGGAACAGCCGAAAGAAGATGATGATGATGATGATCAGCAAAAACCAGTAACACACTTCTTCTCAAGTAGTGTGGTCACCAAATGCCTTGGAGCTCATATTTAATGAGCCAAGTGTTGTTCATCTGTGATGCTTAAATAGTGAAGAGTCAATAAAAAAAAACAGTAACAAGGCCCTGTGGCCCATTAAGAATAGCACACTCAAAACAGAACAAATACACTTAGAATAATAGGCACAATAAGCCTTCACTATCAATTCCCAGCTCAGAATGGTGGAGGCTACCTTCAGCTATGACAAGAGTGCAGACCACAAACCTTCTTAATGTAAGATAACTGGATGGGAGCCCAAGTGCTTAAACCGGAACAAAGACACTTTTAGAATACCAGACATAATAAGCCTTCAACCAGCAGTCCCCAACTCAGAATGGTGTAAGCTACCTCTCCTGCCACAAGAGTGTAGACCCCAAACCTTCTTGTATAAGATAACTAGTTTTGAGGGCAAGTGCTTAAATCAGAACTAATAGTGTTAGAATAACAGTTGCAATGTAATAAGGCTTCTAACAACAAACAGTAATAAATGCAGCAGATTAAATGCAACAGTACATTTTAAGAACCTGCAGCAAAAGGGTAAAGTAGGAAGAAACACAAATACAGTAAAAGCATGTCAATACAGTGTGATTTTTTGTTAGTGAGTGGAAAGATGGGAACAGAAGATAATTCAAGTTTAAGAGACTAAGGGGAGGGCCTTCCTAATTGATCTCTTAGTGCTCAGTAGAATGCGTTGATGAGATGAGACTGGGAGAAGTGTATCAGATTTATATTAGGGAAAGGCAACTCAAAAGCCACCAAGTTTAAAAGTACAAGAGGAATAGAGCAGGTGGGTGGGAAAAAGGGAATTCAGACAGAGATCAGCAATAGTAAGGCTGAGAACAGCTGGCCACACAGCACTACAGCTAACTAAATATGCTACTAAGTATTTGTAGTTAAATGAGGAATGCTATTTCTCAGCTCCTCCCATTAATTAGCTGGGTGTTATTCACTATCTGTAAAAGAATTATGTTGTAACTGACACTATCCAAGGCCTCTTAAAACTCCAAAAAGAACAAAAAAATGTAAAACAAAATGCAATAAAAGAAAAAGTAAAAAAATGGAAGTAACCAAACCTTGAATGAATAACTCCAATCCAAAATCAAATGCAAACAGAGATGAGCAATAGTCAGGTAGAGACTTAAAATTTTAATTTCCCCTTTTCCTTAGATTCACTGTTTCATAAGTTCATAGCTAATTACTAGGCTAGCTTTCTTAATAGGTCATTCCAAGCATAGTCAATTTCCCTCCAAAGGTGAGAATCAAACATTGTACTTTGTGTCTGTGAATTAAATACCTAAACCATTATACCAAACCCCAAGCACCTGCTGCTTTGGCAAGTACCTCTCCAAAAGGCTTTTGCCTCTCAGAGTATAGGGATTGCAGAGGGAAACAGGTATATCCAAGGAACTGCAAACAGCCCCAAGGTGGCAGAATGTAGAACCCTAGGTGGGTAGTATGGAAAAATTAATTCCTTCAGGTAGAACTGACACAAACCATACAGGCAGAGAAATAATCTTTTACCACACAACCCGTTAGGCGACAATTCTGAAAACATTCAAATTCACCACAATTGATGTCCCACAAAACTTATATATATATATATATATATATATATATATATATATATATATATATATATATATATATATATATTATTCTGTTTAAACATCCCTTGCTTCCACATGTTTGATATCTTCTAGTAAGATCTTCTGAAGCCGTGTTGAGTGGGTGTAAGCAGATTTTCCTGTATTAGATACTGCATAACTTGTTTATGAATACATTTACTTTAGAGAGAGGGGAAAGGATAGCACCACTACAGCTCTGTTATCCTTCCTCAACACAGTCTCTATAGCCATGGACGACCATAAACTTATTTCATGCCTTTTCTTGGACCTCTCAAAAGCTTTCGACACTGTCTCACACTCTCTTCTGCTGCACAAACTGCATAACCTCAACTTTTCCTCTACTGTTGCATGGTTCTCCACCTACCTCACTGATAGATCTCAATCAGTGAGATGGCAATCTGCACTCTCCCCTCCTCTCCCTGTCAAAATGGGTGTACCTCAAGGGTCTATCCTAGGGCCTTTACTTTTTAATATCTTTACTAATCAGCTCCATACCTCCTGTCCTCAGTCATCTTTAGTGCAATATGTAGATGACTCTACAGTCATCACCACGACCAACTCTCCAAGTTCTTCTCAGCTACTCAGGCATCTTTTAACTTAGTTGAAACATGGCTCTCCAACAGCCAGCTCATCCTTAACCCTAAAAAAACAAAGCTGTTACTCTTTCTATCTAAAAAGTTCATAAATATTAAACCCTCCTTCTCCATACAGTCCCTTAATAACACTCCCATTCAGGTAGAATCCAGTACTAAGCTCTTAGGTGTAACCATCGATGATCAGCTTAAATTTGACTTGCATGTTAATAACTGTATCAAAAAGACACATTCAAAACTAGGGCTCCTTTACTGTAACAAGAAATTCCTTACATCTGAAGCCAAGATTACTCTCTCTCTTACCTACCTTCTACCCAGTCTAATGTACAATTCTCAAATTCTCACACTTCTTAACTCAGCACTCCTGACCAAACTCGAATCTACCTACAACAAGGTAGCTAGATTTGCTGCCCAACAAACCTACAAATCCCATCACTGGCTCTCTCTAAAACACCTAAACTGGCTTGAATTACCCCACCAGCTTCTTCTCTCTCAGCTCCAGATCATCCATTCTATCCTATACCAGCCTTCCTACTGCCCAGCACTATCCCCTTTCATCTCTCATTATTCTCCCTCCAGACCTCTCCAAAGCTCTAACAAAGACCTACTACAAATCTACAAACCCAAGTCTAAATCTGGACGCAACATGTACAGCTGTCACCCCACTATTGCCTGGAATAGGCTCCCAGTAGAAATCAGGACCCTTACAGGTCCTAAACAATTTAAGACAGCCACAAAAGAGCATTTTAAAAGTCACTGGTCCTGCCATTGTAATCTCCCTCCTTAACATCCCGTACTTCTCTTACCTTAATCTACTTTCTGCCCTTAACTCACTTTTCTCACTAGCTCTCTCTAATGTTCCTTGACTACTCTTTCTAATGTCTTCTAAAATCTATTAAGAAAATTGCCTCAGAGAAACATTATATTGTAATTGTCTTGCCTTCATGCAACTACATCATGATAAAACTGTTTTTTTAACCACTTACCCCAAAAACTATGCTCATCTTTATGACATATTTCTTTTTATACATCTTGAAATAGTTATGCTATACTCCTGATTATTGACACTGTATAACATTGTATTGCTACTTAATGCCTTGTAATAATCCTGTAACATTGCTGTTTAATGCTAATTTATAATGAAAATTGTATAATATATTGGAACTTTTCTCACCGGGCCTCCGCTGAAAAAGGGCTCTTCAGCTCAGTCGGACAATCCCGGTCAACAAATGTAAAATAAAAATAAATAAATATATAATACCACCACTGTTGCCTATATAGTAATTCCTCCAATAAATGATTATCACATGACATGTTCTAATTTGTTTAATGGCTTAAACATACCACAGCCATATTTCACTTTCTCAATAAATTAAGTAAATAAATATTTCTGTACTCACTGAGTACCCATTTTAAGTAAAAATGCTTTTCGATTAATTTCATTAGTAAGATCATATGGCAGATGAGTCGGCTTAAAAGGCATCGTGCTTCCTACATTGCAGTATGGCCTAGTAATAAACACAAGTGACTCTTTCTTCTTTTTCTTTTGTAAGAAGCTATGGGAATTGCTAACCAAAATAGCTGTCAGGCATGAACACCACAGCATAACCCTTAAGTAAACCCAGTGTTTTGCCATTTCTCCAAAAGAATAATACATCTTTCTTCCCATTGATCGTCAAAGCTGTTTTTTGAAGTAATGCCTGCCCACAGTTTAAACCATTAACCTGCAGCCTGTGTTCTTCTAGATTATTTTATAATGGCTTTTTCTTTGGACCCTAAAAGTTTGTAATGCCTTACCAATATTTATCAGTAATAAACCTACTGTTCAGCAATTTAAATATTGCTTTACTGATTATCATACAAAGATTTGTAAGTAAAATAACTGCTAAATACAGTGAAATTCAGTTGTTACTACATTAAAACAAAGAGGGGACAATGTGTCACATACTCTTGCTGAGAAGTTTTCTATTGTGTTAAACCATGTCAGGTACTGATGGTGTACTTGATTGGGTGCTGTCTATATGTGTCCAGTGTCAACCTCAAAAATAAACTAAATAAGTTTTAATAATTTATATCGTTGTTTGTTCCTTAAATAAAAGATAATAATTTCATATTATTTTTTGTCTCTCCTTCAGTGATACCTTATGTATAGTCCTTTTTCCTTTTAATTTCATAATGTGCATATTATCCAATGTTTTAATAATGACAGGGCTGAAAATAACATACGGAACCCATCTTCTTACCTCTAATGCAATAGCCTAAACAATAAATAGACCCATTCAAGGCAACTTGAATATCCTTACTGCCACAGGGGAAGAATTATATATCACACAGTTATAGCATATTTTTCAATAACATAACAAGGCAGATAGAACTGGAGGGACTGTCTTACTAATGTAGTTTTAGAACTGGAGGGACTGTCTTACTGTATAGTTTTTAAATACTGTTTCTATTTAGATCTTGTTAAATCAAGCAAAAATAAGAGTAACACTTCTCTTAAAAGGACAGTAGTATAACTATCTTTGGTGGATATACTAAAGGTTTTATAGGGATTGGGTATATTCCTTCTTATTCATTCCTTAAACAGTTGTCTCACACATTACCAAATGGAAATAAATAATACTTCATTCATCTGAAGGATTTCAGCTTCAGCTGGTTACATTCCAATAGCAAACAACTTAGGAGAACACCAGTTTTACAGGGCTGAACTCAGACTACAACTGAGCCAAGCAGAACAAGTCCCTTTTCAGAGAGGTACCCTCTTGTACTTTTGGATGTTCTGACACTATTGTTCTTCATAATCAGATTACCTGAGTGACTGCTACCAGGTTCTTCAATTAGCATCATGTACTAAATATTGAGCCACCTTTGTGGGCTCTCTAGGGCAGTGTACTGTGACATTTGTTTTTAATTTATCATCTTTTGAAATATTTTCCTCTGGTACGTATATTTTTTTCGCTTGTTCTGGGTCGGGACTTTATTCCCAAACTGAAATGTTTCCTTCCAGTCTATACATAAACTCCTATTATAGTTTGATGCTACTTAAAACCATATTAAATAACACTTGTTGGTTTATTTTATCCTCTAATACTAGGAAGTAGCACTGTAATCTCTGCATAGTGATAACCAGCTACTTATAACACCTGAGGACAGGCTGACAATCTCTGAGTTAGTTAAGCTAATATTAAACTAGTTTGCTAGTCCTGTAATTCTGTATACCCATCAAATAACTTCACTCTAGTGTGATTAGCTCATTCTACCTAATACAGGGAGAACATTTGAGTAGGCCAATCCATTTAGGCCCTTAACCTTGAATTATCTTCTGTTTCTCCTTTTTCCCTTTCCACTTTACTTTGTGTTCTGACTGAGTGTGCTTACCAGCTGATAAGTATATTTTTGGCACTTTTAGCTGTTCAGAGTTGAATTAAACAATAATTGAATTCAATTCAGAATACAGTTTGAATAAATTGCTTTAATATTGCTACACACTCAAGTGTGATAGCTTGCACTGCACTTGAATTGTTTTTAGTGCTGTTTTAGCTGCTGTTCTGTAACAACAAAAAAAAACAATAATAATTCTAAGCTTGTTTCCTGCCTTTCCTGTAACTAGTCTAGTCCAGATACAGATTTGCTGTATCCAGGACTGTTTGTAAGCTTCTGAGCCCCCAAGGCTTTCTGTGTTGGAGGGAAACCTTCTAGCTTATCAGTGGGAGTGGTAAGCACTAGGTAGCCTATCTACCACAAGAGTGGTTTCTGGTTTAGAAATTGTAGTTTATTGGCCGTTTGGACAGTTTTTACATCTCTTTCAACTTTCTGGTCTAAAAGCCCACATTTGCGCTTGTTTCCCACCTTTCTTGTAACTAGTCTAGTCCAGATACAGATGTTCATCGTGTTACCCTGCTGCAGTCATCACACTTGGATTATCCTGCCGTCAGGCGGTCCTGCAGTCGGCCCGAATTCCAAAGTCTTGGTCCGGCGTCGGTTGCTATCGCTTCTTCCCTGACGTCAGTGCGCCAGGGGTATATAAGAGGCATCCGACGCCATTTTCTTCAGTCTTTCTTGCCGTGCGGTGCCTGAAGCAGAAGCAGTTTGCAAGTGCCAGTCGGCCGACACCTGAGATTTTCGATTTGAATTTCAGTCCGAAGTCTTCAGTAAAGCTAAGTACCCCATTGGGGAATATTTTCTTGCCTCAGTCCGATGTCAGAAAAAGTTAACAATTGCATTTCTTGTGGGAAGCAAATACCTCATAAGGACTTCCATTCCTATTGTATTCCTTGCCTAGGCCCAGACCACGACGTCACAGGTAGTCGGTTTTGCGCTAGGTTTAATAAACGAACTATCAAATGCCGTTTTGACTTCGCACGGCATTACTTTGATAGGAAATTTAATTATATCATGCCGTCGGAGCAGCCGACGACCACCATACATAAAAAATGCAAGGATAAGGACAGGCAGCCTAGGAACAAGCCAGACTCCGAGGCCTCAGCTGGGCCTGTCGCTGGTTCTCCGGTTTTCAGTGAGGCGCCTACGCAGCCCCTGACGACCGCAGAACTGGAACCCCAGACAGCTGCGGATTCCCAAGCGGAGCCTACTAGGCCGATGCAGCCATCTACCGACACCGGAGCAGAAGTACACACTGGTGCAGTGGAAACACCTTCGGTTGCAGAAGGTGTCTTCAGACCGACTACACTCACCATTAAATCTTATGCTAAGCTTAAAACTCCTTTAAAACCTAAGAAAACTGTACATCAGTCTACAGTTCAAGGCCCCATGCCTAAGAAACAGATGCTTAAGATGGCTGAAGATTTGATTACCCTTATCAGGGGTTCCCAACCCCCTCCTGATAAAAGACCAAGACAAGAGGAGGATTATGCATCCTCTGACCAGGTATCACTCTCCTCAGATTCCTCTGAGGAACAGGATTACACTTTTCCACCTTATGAAGACTCTGATGCTGAAACTTTACATACCATGAGGGAACATTTCCACTGGGAAGGCCAGGATTACTCAGATTCTAAGAAAAGGCTCAGAGAGTTCCTTTTACTACCCCAGCACAGACCTCTTGCTATCCCTTCTGTTTTAGATATTGTGGATGATGTTTACTTGAAGTCTAGTTTAAATCCAGATTCTCTACCTCCTGCTCCAGCCAAACCAGACAGATACTACAGAGTACCTGACTCACACAAATTCCTTTATAAAAGCCCTGAGCTGACCCAGAAACAATTTCCCAAGGTCCTAAGGGTGCAAAAACTTCTATGGCTAAAAATCCTGTGCCCTCTGAAAGGGATTCCAGAGCCCTAGATAGATAGGGAAAGAAATATACACCTCAGCAACTCTGGCTATGAGAGCATTAAATTGCCAGTTTCACATGTTGAAATATCAGCAATTCCTAATGTCTCAGTTAAAACAAAAAATGAGCACACATTCAGAACAGTCTGAATTCAAGGAAATGCAGGATATGTTGCATGCAGCTGAACAGGTGGGCAAACATACTTTACAGTGCGGATTTGATTCATTTGAAGCTTCCTGTAGAGCAGCTGTTACTGGCTCTGTCATACGTAGACATGCTTGGTTAAAAGAACAAACCCTCCCTGACCATGTTAAAGCAAAATTATTGGATGCACCATTACAGCAGGATGTATTATTTGGTGTCAAAGCAGAAGAGGTTTTAAAGAAAATGGAGGATAAGGCAAAGTCTATGCAAACGGTCAAGGATTTTTTGCAGGTACAACCCCCTCGTTTCAGCAGAAATTGGCCAACAAAAAACTGGTCCTTTCCAGGTTTAGACAGATCACAGAGGGGCAAATACAGACGCCCAAGGGGCAGATGTCAGTCACAGGGCCCTTACAAACCTCGCCAGTGGGGTTCTGCTACCCAGAAAGGAGGAGAAGACAGGCCCCAAGCTAGCAGAAGACAAACACAATGACTCTATCCTCAAACTACCAAACAAATCTCTCCTGGCAGCTCCCTTGGGAGGAAAACTAGTGTTTTTTGCAGACAACTGGCACATCATCACAAAAGATAAATGGGTTCTAAACACTCTCAAGGATACAGATTCCACTTTCATACCTTACCAAGGATTAAAGGAATGCCAAACCTGCCACCAAATCAATGGGCAGAGGCACAAAAACAAATTACAGCTCTCATGGACATGAGAGCCATTCAACAGGTACCTACACAGGAGCAAGGACAAGGATTTTACTCAAGACTCTTCCTAGTCCCAAGAAAGGACAAAGCATGGAGACCCATTCTGGCTCTTTCAATTCTGAACACCTATCTGCAAGTACCAAAATTCAAGATGCTAACACTACAGCAGCTTCTTCCCATGCTGGGCAAGAATGCTTGGCTAGTCACTTTGGACCTCAAGGAGGCATACCTGCATGTCCCTATCAGACAAAATTGCAGAAGATACCGCCGCTTCATTGCAGGTTCAACACATTATCAATTCTCTGCACTGCCCTTTGGCTTATCTACTGTGCCTAGGGTCTTCACAAAATGTCTGGCACCAGTAATTGCATACTGCAGACAAAGAGGAATTCAAATATACCCATACGTGAACGACTGCCTTATTCAAGCAGAAAGCAAGGACATTCTTTTAAAGCATCTGGCATTTGTCAAACACCTTCTAAGTTGCCTAGGGTACACAGTAAACGAAAAGAAATCAAAACTGGTGCCCTCGCAAAACATAATATTCCTGGGTGCCAGCTTGAATACAATGGCCCAGATGGCTTATCTCATGCCAGACAAACAACGACAGCTGATTCAATATTTCAAAATAATGGCAACAAAGATGCAACTCCCGGCAAGAAAAATTCTGCAGGCCTTGGGATTCATGGCATCTTGCATACTACTAATACCATTTGCAAAACTGCATATGAGGAAATTACAATGGTACCTGAAAAGTGTATGGACTCAGCACAGCTACAGCTTGGAAACTATGATACCACTCATTCCCTGCCTTCAACAGGAGTTTCTATGTTGGGCACAGGCATGTCACCTCAACAAGGGTCAGCCTTTCACCTTACCCACAGCCAGGCAAATTATGACAACAGATGCATCGGACTGTGCCTGGGGAGCACACATGGCAGGGCAGTGCATTCAGGGTAAATGGACTTCAGATCAGAGGCATCTGCGTATCAATCAAAAAGAAATGCTAGCAGTACAGAATGCCCTAACAGCTTTCAAGGACCTTCTACACCCAGGACAACTAATAATCAAGACGGACAATACCACAGTAATGTGGTACATAAACAAGCAAGGGGGCACACATTCCTACCCTCTATGCAGGCAAGCAATGACATTGTGGAACACTGCACTGTCTTACCAGGTTCAATTACAAGCACAATTCCTACCAGGAAAGAAAAACACATTGGCAGACGACCTAAGCAGAAACATCATGGATCCACATGAATGGAAACTAGATCCACAAGTATTTGCAATGATAGCTCAAAAATGGTGATGCCCAGACATAGATCTGTTTGCAAGCCCCCACAACCACCAACTTCAAAAATTTTGCACAAGGACCTTCCATCCATTAGCTTGAAAGTGGATGCCCTCTCATTCAGTTGGAAAACATTAACAGTGTATGCCTTCCCTCCACTGCCTCTTCTAGCAAAGGTACTGCTGAAAGCCAGATTAGAGAGGCCACAAATGATACTCGTTGCACCAGACTGGCCACGCCAGCATTGGTATCCAATTTTAAGGAATATGGCCCATGGCCCACCATGGATTTTGCCACAAATTCCTCACCTGCTCACCCAGCGAGACAATCAGATTCTACACAGCCAGCTCAAGACTTTAAACCTGGCTGCATGGCAAATTACCTAAATAACCAGCCAACACCTTTATCCAAAGCTGTTATGGATGTCATTCTGGAGGCCAGGAGGCCCAGCACCAGGAAAACCTATTCAGGCAAATGGAAAAGATTTTGCGCCTGGAACCAGGCTAAAGGCCTAAATCCCCTTGATCCAAACATCCCTCAGATTCTACAATATTTAACTGAGATGTTACACAAAGGACTTTCCTTTTCATCTATTAAGATCCACGCCTCAGCAATTTCAGCTCATTACAGCACAGATCCTCCTTTATTCTCACATCCACTCCTAAGACAGTACCTCAGAGGGGCTAAGAACTTAAGACCGCCAAGGAGAGCTCCAACACCTACTTGGGATCTCAACTTTGTTCTGGAAAAGCTTACACTGCTGCCCTTTGAACCAGCCTTTTCAGCTGATTTAAAATTTCTTTCATGGAAAACTGCCCTACTTCTAGCAATAACCTCAGCTAGAAGAGTCTCAGAGCTACAGACACTAATGGCAGTGGAGCCTTTCCTCATTTTTCATCAAGACAGAGTCTCTCTATGAACTAAACCTTCCTTTATGCCAAAGGTGGTATCTAGTGTGGCCCTAAACCAAACCATTCACTTTCCCACCTTCTTCCCAAATCCCCAGAACAAAGGAGAAATACTCTTGCACTCTTTGGACATTCACAGGCAATTACATTACTACTTGGATAAAACTAAGGCTCTCAGAAAAACTGACCAGCTCTTTGTAGCCTATGCTACAGGATCACAAGGAAAAGCTATCTCAAAACAGACCATTTCTAAATGGATAGGGCATTGCATACGTTTCTGCTACTCACATCATGGGAAACCAGTACCTGCTAACATTAGGTCCCACTCCACCAGGGCTACAGCTACATCAGCAGCCTTTCTCAGGGGAGTGCCAACTAAGGATATTCTGGAAGCTGCAACTTGGAGTTCAGTGCACACCTTCACCAAACACTATCACTTACCTCTATACTCTAAGACTAGAGCTGGTTTTACCACTGCAGTTTTGCAGGGCCTACTAGCTTCATCTAACCCTGTTTGACTCCACCTCCCATCCTTAGCTTTGGGATTCAACCCAAGTGTGATGACTGCAGCAGGGTAACACGATGAACATAGTACAGTTTTGTACCTACCATAAATGTAGATGCTCGAGTGTTCACCCTGCTGCAGTCCAGGTTACCCTCCCTCCATCCCCTCTGAAACAGCTGAACTTATCTCTACCACTCTATCCTATACTACCTCTGTGGTGTATTTACTTGTGCCTAAGGGTTTTGTTTTATTTTTATATAGCTATATGTATATATATATATATATATATATATATATATATATATATTGCCTACCTATTGGGGGCACCTGACATCTGGGGCAAGAAAAACTGAAGAAAATGGCGTTGGATGCCTCTCATATACCCCTGGCACACTGACATCAAGGAAGAAGTGACTGCAACTGACGCCGGACCAAGACTTTGGAATTCGGGCCGACTGCGGGACTGCCTGATGGCAGGATAACCCAAGTGTGATGACTGCAGCAGGGTGAACACTTGAACATCTACATTTATGGTAGGTACAAAACTGTACTTTTTGCTGTATCCAGGACGGTTTGTAAGCTTCTGAGCCCCCCCAAAGCTTTCAGTGTTGAGGGAAGCCTTCTAGCTTATCAGTGGGAGTGGTAAGCACAAGGTAGCCTATCTACCACAAGAGGAGTGGTTTCTGGCCCAGAAATTGTAGTTTTTTGGCCGTTTGAGCACTTTTTTCCATCTCCTTCAACTTTCTGTTTAAAAAGCCCACATTTGTGCTTGTTTCCCACCTTTTGCATAACTAGTCTAGTCCAGATACAGATTTGTTGTATCCAAGACTGTTTGGAAGCTTCTGAGCCCCCTTCAAATCTCCATGTGTTGGAGGGAAGCCTTCTAGCTTGTCAGTGGGAGTGCTAAGCACTAGGTAGCCTATCTACCAAAAGAGGAGTGGTTTCTGGCCCAGAAATTGTAGCTTATTAGCCGTTTGGGCAGTTTTTTCCATCTCCTTCAACCTTCTGGTCTAAAAATCCGAGTTTGCACTTTTCCGCCTTTCCTGTAACTAGTCTAGTCCAGATACAGATTTGCTGTATCCAAGGCTGTATGTAAGCTTCTGAGCCCCCCAAACCTTTTTTGTGTTGAGGGAATCCTTCTAGCTTATCAGAGGGAGTGGTAAGCACTAGGTAACCTATCTACCACAAAAGGAGTGGTTTCTGGCCCAGAAACTGCAGTTTATTGGCAGTTTGGGCAGTTTTTCCATCTCCTTCAACTTTTTGGTTTAAAGCCCACAGTTGCGCTTGTTTCCCACCTATCCTCTAACTAGTCTAGTCCAGATACAGATTTCCTGTATCCAGGACTGTTTGTAAGCTTCTGAGAGGTGCCAAAGTGTGCTCTTCAATTTTTCCCTTAGATCTGCTAGTTCTCGCCTCTCCTGAACTTTTACTAGCTTATTAGTCTAGCACTTTACCACACCAGACTTCTTGTAGCAATTATTGTAGCACACAAAAGTGTTACCAGCACTAAACGTTCTACAAGGAAATGGCTCCAGTAATTATTATTAATGCAAACCCCTCCAGGCATGCTAAAGGTCAGTTCCCTGTGCTTTCTCCAATTAACCTGGTTAACTTGGGCATGCTGAGGCAATGTAGCAACAGCCTCATGTACACCAACAACCCTGTCCTCTTACCTCCCAACACTCAGACTTGTGAGAGATGCACTTATATATCTAAATTGGAAGCCACGCACTCTCCAGCCAAGACCAGAATAGCTGGTCAAGAGGAGAAGGTCAACACTTGCACCACATCACATGGAATACATAGCCCTCCAGAACACACACCCACACTGCCTTCACATAAAAACACAAACCACACACCCACCTTTGCAGAAGCTCTCAATAAAAATCTACCCAAACAGCAGAGACCTCCAAGGCAGAAATGCACTCGACCAACACAACACAACACTAATCATGAGACACAAATCTCCTAAACAGTGTGCCACTCAACCAAAGCCCCTAAGGCAAAACAGCATGCCCAGCACACTAGTCATAGGTGACTCGATAGTGAGGCACACTGATGTCCCACTCACTAGGTTGAATAAGGAGAAAGTAACAGTCAGCTGCCTGTCAGGTGCCAGGATTCACCACATAACGCACACACTCAGGTCCCTCAATAACAGGTGCAAATATGACTATGTCATTGTACATATGGGTGTGAATGACCTGAGATGTACCTCCCTGGACTACATGAAAAGAGATATGGAGGAGCTCTTGGATTATGTAGTCCAGGCGGGTACAACCCTAGCCCTGAGCAGCATCCAAACATCACCCAGAATAATACCACAGTACAAGCAGAAAATGATTGATTTCAACAATTGGCTAATTTTCTGGTGTCAGTCTAAGGGGATCCAGTATCTGTCTGCCCAATACTTTGCCAGAGCTGGCCTCCATCTGTCATCCCTGGGCTTCCGGATACTGGCCAAGGCTCTTGTCAGCCCTATAATGCCTTTTTTAGGCGGTGTAACAAAGACCAAATTATCACCATACCAGCTACAAACAGATGCAATCCATGGGTCATGCTGCTCAACGCTAGAAGTCTAAATCTCAAAATGCACTCGCTCAAAGCACTCCTTAAAATGGAGAATATTGACATTTGAGCTGTAACAGAGACCTGGTTCAAGGCAGCAGAAAGCACCCCTGCACTGTCAGGCTATAACTCATTTCACACCTTTCAGCCCCAGAACTTGGACTGAAGCTCCAAAGGTGGTGGTGTTTCTATATTCATAAAGGATGCGCACACCTCCAGACTGGTAGCCCAACATAACCCATCAGAGATACTTCAGGTGCCACTAACATTGGGTAAGATAGAGATTCACGTCATAGCCTGTTATAGGTCCCCAACCATGTCCCAAGACACTCACTCCATGTTCCTAAGAACCCTGGAGAATATTAGGGTCCAACCTAACACTCTCATACTGGGCGACTTCAACTACACCTTCATTAACTGGGAAAACTACTCATGTACCAATACACTTGCCCAACATTTCCTGGAATTCATTAATTCCAATGCCCTGGACCAACTCATTCTTACCCCCACTAGAGGTAGCAACATCCTTGACATGGTCATTACTAACATGGGTGACCGTTGTTCTACATTAATAGTCAAATCCTTCCCGATTAGATCCGATGATAAACTAATCACCTTGGAAATCCACATCCCTCCCATCCCCCACCCCCACAAAGGTAACCAAAACTTCTCCAAAGCTAACTTTGGGCTCATAAGAACAGAGGTGGCTAACTTCACAGCACCCATGCAAATGGAGAATAGTTGCATGACTGCCAAATCATACACCAATACACTGTATGAACACATACACAAATGCATGGATCTCGCCATACCCTATAGAACCAAGATGTTCTCCTCCAAAAAAAAGGAAACCAATCTGGTGGTCCCCTGCTATAAACAAACTATGCAACTGAAGGAAGAAACTGATGTGGAATAAGGTGAAGTCTCAAGACTGGAAAAACTCTCTTATCAGCCTCAACAAAAAGTTGAGATCTCTCATCAAATCCTCTCGAGCTAGCTATGAAAACAGAATTGCAGCAGATAGTAAAGACAACCACAAGGCCTTCTATAGTTATGTAAAGAACCTCCATGGCAATACCCAGATTTGCTCTGAGCTACTGCACAATAGTACCTCCTATACCGAGCCAACAGATATTGCCAATATACTGTCCGACAGATTCAGTGCCAACTTTACCCCTCCGGCCCAAAGGACCAATCACAGTACCAGTAGATTGCCAGCCACCCAGTATTACTGCTGCACAGGTTAAAACAGCACTGTCCAAGGTCAAGAATACAGCTTCAATGGGACCTGATACCATCCCTGTCTGTATTCTACATGAACTACAGAGTGAACTGGCACCTAACCTGTGTGCCCTGTTCAATCACAGCCTCACCTCAGGCTTTGTCCCTACTGAATGGCGGAGGCGGACTGCTACAGTCATCCCTCTCCACAAAGGAGGACCGACTACAGACCCTGGGAACTATCGCCCCATTAGCTTGACAAGTCTGATATGCAAAGCTATGGAACACATCATCATAGACCTAATAAACAAGGATATAAGGAATCTCCAAACTCTGGATCCCACACAGTTTGGTTTTGTGAAGGGTAGATCATACCTGCTCAACTTTGTCAACTTCTTTGAGTCAGTCACCAGAGCTGTGGATGAACGCAAGGTGGTTCATACAGCCTACCTTGATCTGGCCAAGGCCTTTGATACCATTCCCCACTCAGGAATTATAGAAAAACTCACTAAGCTAGGCATCAACCCCTATATCACTAGGTGGGTTGTAAACTGGCTCACAGATAGGACCCACAGTGTGTAAGTAGCTGACTCCCAAGTCAGACTGCTGACCAGTTACGAGTGGACTCCCACAGGGATTGGTCCTGGGTCCTCTCCTGTTTGGTATCTACTTCTCAGAAGTCCAGGCCAGCACAAAGGGACTCTAGCTGACAAAGTTCGCAGATGATTGCAAGTTAGGGGCCATTATTAACCCCCCCAAGTGATGTTGACATCCTACAGAAAGGCCTCACTGAGACCACTGACTGTTGTCAGAACCATGGCCTTAAGCTCATTGCCAAAAAATGTGTCATCATCTCCTTTGGGAAAAACCCAGCTCCCATGAACTACCAGGTCGATGGTAGTCCACTGAACACAGAAGGCGTTATAAGAGATCTGGGAACACAGGTTGACAGCAACCTCTCTTTTGACCACCACACTGCCACTGTGGTTAGAAAGTCCTTCTATGTGGTACATCTCATTACTAAGGGTTTTACATCCAGGAAGAAAGAGGTCAATGTCTCCCTCTACTCTTCCCTCAGGCCAGTCATCGAGCACAATGCCCCATTTGGCATGTACCTCACTAGACACCTGCAACAACTGGAGAGGCCGCAAAAGTACCTGACAAAGAGGATCCCAGGTCTTAAACACTTGTCCTTTATGGAAAGACTCAAAAAACTCCAACTATTCTCTGTTTCATATCACCTACTTAGAGGCGAGCTCTGCTTGACTTGCAAAGCCATGTCTGATGCAGCTCTGTTAGAAATGCTACATCTAAAGAAATCCCAATCCCTCCACACCACACGGTCCAGAGACCTCAACCTCATTACCACAATCAACAGAACATGCTGGATGGACAGGTTCATAACCCAGAGACTGCCCATGCTATGGAATAGACTTCTCATACGTGTAAAACAGAGCACCTTACTGGCCCTCTTCAAGAGAAATCTTAATGAGCGGATGGGAAATAGAAAATTCACCCCGGGATCACTGCAGTGGCTCTACTTGACAGAGGCAATGGAAACTAAGGTTGGGTGGCACAATGCCAGGGTAATCCTATGGCTAGGCTTGTAAAGGTGCCAGGGCCATTAGCCTAGTACACACCTATGAACCTATAATACCATCCAGGTACCAGACATAAAGAACACATCTGCCTTTGTGTTACCTTTACCTATCTGCACTTTGACAAGCTGTTTAAACTGACCCAACTCAACACTGATCAATACATAGTTTGCTGGATAAGTGACTGGCTGTCTGACAGAAGCCATATTGTTAAAGCTAGAAGTGTTTGCTCTTGAGAGAAAATCATCGCCAACAGTGTTATATAGGACTGTGTCCTGGTTCCCCTTCTTTTGGTAAATGCTTCTCCAACATGTAAGCTGATATCAAGGAGCCATGACTGACTGCAAACTGGGAGTAGTTATGAGATTTCATTCTGATACTCAAATTCTCCAGCAAGTCATAGACCAAACAAATGCTTGGCACATTAATCAGGAGCTTAACCTTAATGCCAAGAAATGCAATATAAGTTTTGTTGGTAGCTCAAACATTTCTTGTAGCAACCATATAGATAAAATTTCCCTTAAATCTGACACAATCATCAAGACTTGGGGACCTTTGTTGATAACATACTCTCCTTTGACCACTGTGTCTCTGAGCTGGTTAGAAAATACTTCTACCTGTACAGCTAATCCTGTCTTCTCAAGGTGCTGAAAAGTTATAGCCCCACTTTATTCCTCTCTTATTAGTCTCATCAATGAATACAGCACCCCCTTTGGCATGTATCTCACTAATCACTAATCACCTAAACTACTTGAGAGACCTTAACGTTTTCTCACCAAAAAGATCATGGTCTCGGTACCCTACTCTGTCCCTCTCATTTTCTATTGTTATATAAAAAATGCACTTTATTATTTGTTTGCTTTTACTGTGTTTGTATTTCTTCCTGCTTTATTGCATTTATTCTGCTGCATTTATTAATGCTTGTTAGTAGCCTGATTAAATTGTAACTGTTATTCTAAGCCTTTGGTTGATGCAGTTGGGCTTCAGGCCAGTTGTTTTACATTAAGAAGGTTTGTGGTCTGCAGTGTTGTGGAAGGACAGGTAGCTTACATCCTTCTAAGTTGGGAGTTGCTGATTGAGGGCTTAGTGTTTGTTATTCTAAGAGTGTATTAGTTCTGGTTTAAGCACTTGGGCTTCGGGTCAGTTATTTTACATTAAGAAGGTGTGGTCTGCACTCTTGCGGGAGGAGAGGATAGATTATGCCCTTCTGAGCTGGGAGTTTCTAGTTAAAGGCTTATTGTGCCTGCTTATTTGAACTGTTTCTTTCTGAAATTGGTATGCCTGGTTTGCTGTAGCATAGACTAAATTCAGACCTGCTGAATCTAGCTTTTGTATAACTTGAGCACTAATCCAGACCATCTTTTTTTGGAGACGGTTCCCCTGCACCCTAGTGGCAGGAGTGTGCAGTTAGAACTTGTCTGATTGAAGACTGCTGGAACGGGGCTCCTTATTTAGCTTTTTATTGGTTAATTTGTTTAAATCAGTTTGCTCATTTGCTACTGTTATATATAAAAAAATACACTTTATGCATCGCCGCTTAGCTAGGGTTAAACTATTCCTGGCGTCATAAAGTTTGCTCTTCAAATTTTCCCTTAGAGCTAGCCAGTTTTTTAGTTTTAGCACTCAAATCTGTTTCTTTGAGCTCAGCACTTGTTCAGAACTCATTGTAAGCACTAAATAAGCTACAAATTACTACAGCACTCAACTTTCCTCACTTGTCTAGAGGAAAACAGTTTTTAGTACTTACTAAATAAGCACCTATCCAGGCATGTTTAAGGGTCAGCTCCCAGTGTTTTCTTCTGTCTACCTGATGAATCTGGACATCTTGGGGCAATGCAGCAATTGCCTCATGTACACAGACAATCCTCTCCTCCTACCACCCGACACTACAACCTGTGAGAGATGCACTTATATATCAAAACTGGAAGTAAAGCTGTCTTCACCCAAGACTGGACTAGACAGTCAAGAGGAGAAGGTAAACACTTGCACCACACCACACTCATCATATAGTCCCTCAAAACCTATGCCACCAAAACACACACATAGCAACACAAAACACACACCTACATTCGCGGAGGCTCTGAATAAAAATCTGCTCAAGCAACAGAGACCTCCAAAGCAGAAACGCATACAACCTCCACCCCCCAACACAAACCAAATGACACATAGCCCACAAACTCAGTTTGCCACTCAACCACAGCCCATAAGGCATAACAATGTACCCAACACTCTAGTCATAGGTGACTCTATAGTCAGGCACACTGATGTTCCACTCACCAGGCTAAACAAGGAGAAAGTTACTGTCAGCTGCCTGTCAGGTGCCAGGATCCCACTGTCAGCTGCCTGTCGGGTGCCAGGATCCGCCACATAATGCATGCACTCAGGTCACTCCACAACAAGTACAAATATGACTCTGTCATTGTCCATGTTGGTGTGAATGACCTGAGATGTACCTCCCTGGAGTACATGAAAAGGGACATGGAGGAGCTCTCCGATCTTGTAGCCCAGGCAGGTATGACCCTAGCCCTGAGTAGCATCCTGCCATCACCCAGAATGATACCACAGTACAAGGACAAAATGATTGACTTCAACAATTGACTAAGCTTCTGGTGTCATTATAACGGGATCCAGTATCTGTTTGTCTGGGATGACATGATCGACAGATCCCGATGTTTTACCAGAGATGGCCTGCACCTGTCACCTTTGGGATTCCAGATACTGGCTAAGGCTCTTGCCACCCCTATAGTGCTTTTTTTAGGAATGGTTCAAATGACAAATTTCACCACCGTAACATGTACAAGCAAGCAAAATCTGAGGGTAATGGTACTCAGTGCTAGAAGTCTAAACCTCAAAATGCATTCACTTGAGGCACTCCTTAAAATGGAGAACATCGACATCTGTGCAGTGACAGAGACCTGGTTCAAGGCTCCAGAGAGTACCCCTGCATTACCAGGCTATAATTCATACCACACCTTTTGGCCACCTAACCTGGACCGAAACACTAAAGGTGGAGGTGTGTCCATATTCATTAAGGAAATCCACACCTCCAGGCTAGTTGTTCAGCATAGTGCATCCGAGATTATCCAAGTGCAACTAACTCTGGGCAAGACCACAATCCAAATTGTAACTTGCTACAGACCCCCACCATGCCCCAGGATTCCCACTCCTCATTTCTTGATACACTAGAAAATATTAAGGTACAACCCAACACCCTAATAATGGGTGATTTCAACTACCCCACCATTAACTGGGAAAACTACTCATTTACCAACTCTCTTGCTCAATGTTTTCTGGAATTCATAAATTCTAATGCTTTGGATCAACTTATCCACACCCCCACCGGGGGCAGCAATATCCTAGACCTGGTCATTACCAACATGGGGGACCAGTGTTCCACACCAGAGGTCAATTCCTTGTTGGTCAGATGTGACCACAAGCTAATCAGCCTAGACATCCTCATCCCGCCCTCACCCCCCCATTAGGGAAACCACTGTAAAAAAATGTCTCCAAAGGCAACTTCACGCTTCTTAAGACAGAAGTGGCAAACCTCACAACACCCATGCAGACAGACAATAGAGGTACGACTGCTGAATCCTACACAAATGTACTGTATAAGCACTTACACAAGTGCATGGATTGTGCTATCCCTAACAGAACCAAGATGCTATCCTCCAAAAAAAGGAAGCCAATCTGGTGGTCCCCTGCCATAAACAATCTCTACAACAGAAGAAAGAAACTGTTGCAAAAAAGAGTAAAATCCCATGACTGGAAGAACTCCCTGGTCAGCCTCAGTAAGAAGCTGACATCCCTCATAAAATCCTCCAAAGATAGTTATGAAAACCAAATCACCACTGATTCTAAAGAAAACCACAAAGCATTCTATAGCTATGTTAAAAATCTTAATGGCAACACTCAGATCTGCTCTGAGCTACAGCACAATGGCACTAAATATACAGAACCAACTGATATTGCCAACCTCCTGGCAGATGGGTTCAGTGCTAACTTTACCCCCCCCCCCTTCAACCCCTAAAGGACCCATCTCTATACCGGAAAAATACAAAGTTCCTGTAATCATGGCTGCACAGGTAAAAACCACACTCTCCAAAGCCAAGAACACAGCATACATGGGATCTGAAAACATCCCAGGCTGAGTACTGCATGAACTACAGAATGAACTGGCACCCCACCTAAGCACCATGTTCAATCATAGCCTCACCTCAGGCTTTGTGCCCACTGAATGGCACACAGCGACAGTTATCCCACTCCACAAAGGGGGATCCACCATGGACCCTGGGAACTATCGCCCCATTAGCCTAATGAGCCTGGTCTACAAGGCCATGGAACATATCATCATGGAACTTATAAACAAAGACATTGGTAATCTCCAAACTCTGGACCCCACCCAGTTCAGGTTTGTATAAGGCAGATCATGTCTCCTAAACCTGACTGACTTTTTTGAAGCAGTCACCAAAGCCGTAGACAAGGGTAAGGTGGTTCACACAGCCTGTCTAGATCTTGCCAAGGTTTTTGACAGTATCCCCCACTCTGATAAACTCACTAAACTAGGTATAAATCCCTATGTCACAAGATGGGTTGCCAACTGGCTCACTGACAGAACCCACACTGTAAAAGTAGCAGACTCCAAATCCGACTTCAGACCGGTGACAAGTGGAGTACCACAGGGTTCAGTCCTGGGTCCTCTCCTATTTGGTATCTACTTTTCTGAAGTACAGGCTAACACAGAAGGTCTTTGGCTAATGAAGTTTGCAGGTGACTGCAAACTAGGAGCCATAATTGAAACTCCTAACAATGTGGACATCCTACAAAAGGGCCTCACCGAGACAGATGCCTGGTGTCAAAGCCATGGCCTCAAGCTCAATGCCAAAAAGTGCATTGTCATCCCCTTTGGCAAAACTTTATACCCATGAGCTACCACATAGGTGGTAGTCTACTTAACACCGAAAGTGTGATAAGAGACCTTGGGACACAGGTGGACAGTAGTCTCTCCTTTGATAATCACATCACCATAGTAGTCAGGAAATCATTCTACGTGGCACACCTCATCATAAAAGGTTTCTCATCCAGGAAAAAAGAGGTCATTGTTCCCCTCTACTCGTCACTCACTAGACCTATTATAGAGTACAACGCCCCTTTTGGTATGTACCTCACAAGATATCTACAACAACTGGAAAGGCTGCAGAAATACCTCACAAAGAGGATTACCAGCCTCAAACAGATGCCCTATGCAGACCGTCTCAAAAAACTCCAGCTTTGCTGCGTTGCATATCACCTACTCAGAGGCGATCTCTCCCTAACATACAAAGCTATGTCAAACCCAGAGCTGTTGGACATTCTTCACTTAAAGAAATCCCAATCCCTCTGAGCTACATGCTCTAGGGACCTAAACCTTGTCACCACAATAAACAGAACATGCTGGAGGTATAGATTCCTATCCCAGAGACTTCCCATACTACCTATCTATATCAAACAAAGCTCCTCATTAGCACTGTTCAAGAAAAATCTTGATGATTGGTAGGAAATAGGAAATTCACCCTGGGGATCACCTCTGTGGCTCTACTCAACAAGGGCACAGGAAAATAATGTTCTTGGGTGGCGAAAGCCAGGGTGCCCTTTTAGCTAGGCTTATATAGGCCCTAGGTGCGATAGACTAGTACCTACTTATGAACCTATAAATACCATGTTTGTTTGTTTGTGTCTTTCGGCTTTTCCCGGTTAGGGGTCGCCACAGTGGAACTCTGGTCTGCTAATGATTGGCAGTAGCGTTTTACGTGCTGGCTTGCCGGGCCTAACGCACAACCTTTAACGAAGGAACGCCCATTCACACATGTCGCCACACAGAAGACGCTCTAACTGAGAGTCGAATGGGCAACGGCTAACTGTGAGGCGACAACGCTACCGCAGCACCACCACCGCGAACACAACCTATAAAGACCATGTTAGTACTCATTAATGAGGTTTTTCTGGGTTAAATTTTTAAGAATTTTCTTCAACGAGTTGTGGTCTGATTTCTCACAGACATACACACAGCTATATATATATATATATATATATATGTATATATGTGTATATATATATATATATATATATATATGTATATATATATGTATATATATATATATATATATATATATATATATATATATATATATATATATATATATATATATATATATATATATATATAACACACACACACACATATATACATAATCATATACACTTCATGGGGAAAAGCTCATGTAGTTTACCTAGACTTCACATTTATTTGCTCATAGCTCCTTCCTCAGAGTCTTAAATATTTCACTAGTGTCCATTTTTTTCTGTCACATTAACTCTGAGATGCAGTTTGCAATCAATTTCATCATATCTTTAATAAAAAAGAAAATAATTAAATATTTTCAGAATATAGAAAAAAGAAAGTCCAGAAATACAAAAAAAAATTTACCACAGAAATTATAAACACAATGGCACTGTTAGAAGGCAAATAAACCATGAAAAAGTGTATTTTAGCATTGTTTTCAAATGTACACATCTCTGCCAAAATGCAACATTTTAGATCATATTTTCAACATACCATTTGTGGACTACCCCAACCACCCAAACTATGACATTAAATGTATGTAGATGTGATCCAAAGCATGATTTAAAAAAATAACATTTACAAGTGGAATTGTTCAACAGCATGCAGTGACTTGACAGGAGACTCCCTACAATGACTACCCTGAAAATTTTATACCAACAGTTTCACATAATAAAACAGATACAACCCTGCACATCAGTATATTAAAATAGACAGGACTATTTTACATTAAAATACATTAGAAAACATATAATTAAAACTAAAAAAAATATTATTATATAAAATTTCCATTTAAACATATAATTATAATTCATAAACTAACGACTATATAATTATTATGTAAAAATGCACATATCCATTTTCTAAGCACAGTAAAATAATAGAGGTCTGCATGGCACAGATATTACTGCATGACAAGGGACTGCAAGACACAGTAGCTGTGCCATGCACATCCCTTCATGTGATATTGCATATATACATGCATATATCAGATAGACAGACAGCTGGATAGATAGACAGGGATATGTAGCTGTAGATAGACAGACACACACACATATGCGTACACCGTGTCTGAACAAGTACTTTGATTGCTGTGTCTCACTTGATTGTTCATTTGCAGGTTGTTATATTACAGTTGGCATGTACATAATTTTTTTTTGCCTTTGGTTAGCATTGAGGCTCAAAAGGATTATTTGATTAGTCTAGCTTTCAGGTTACCAAACAAGCATAGAGATAAAAGGTATGCTAATAGAGAAGCTGCATATGTCAGGATGATCACATACTATTAAGAATACTAGCTTATGATATGTACAAAGAAGATGAAAGCTATGCCTGAAAAATATGACAGGATAGTAATGGTCTGTGGAAAAACATACTGAATCCTGAATAAGTAGGCACAGATATGAGCACTAAACCAAACAGATGGAAAGTCAATAAATGTATAAAGACGTGTGGAATTGTATTAGACATCTGTAGATGGTGGTTCACAGACTAAATGACTTAAGGTGTTATAATTTTATAAGAAACTCTTACAGCATTTTTGTGCAAGCGTACTTTTCTTTTGTTGAATGTTTTGCTCACCATGTGAAATTTTAATAAAGATCTTTATTAAGTATAACTGGATTTTTAAGATTTCTCTAAGCTACCATGCAGTGAAGAGCAGCACCTACGGGGTAAAACACTTCCCTCATGCTGTACTACACATGAATCCAAGTACCTTGTATAGGGATAAAACCAGACTCTTCTGAAATTCCCATATTCAGTCAGCTGTGGTACATGCTGAGGCACTGACATGGTTATCATTTTTTTAGTTTCTACAGAGTCGTGAGCTTCATTGTGCTGCCTACAGTGTTGCCCTTTATTTCATTTTGTTACCTTAGACATCCCATACATTCCAGTAAGACCGTCTTTAATCAGGCACCCATTTTTTCCTACTTCCTATGGCACTCTTCACTATTTCTTTTTTTCTGCTGGTCTCCTTGAGTTATCATTCCTGATCCAGAGGCATCATTCTGCCTTGGCAGATATATTACTGCCTCTGTTGGGAGGAATGGCCCATGTGTTAAGGTGTTTTTATAAATAAAAGGGTGGGGGCAGGGTTTAGAGTCTCTGGAGGCTAGGCTAGGCTTAAAATGGCTCACAAGGGCAGTTAGCCTAGTACTAATCTATGATCTATGATCTAATCTATGATCTATGATCTGTTAATAAGTACCAGATTCCCCGCACATCAGTATATTAAAATAGACTTCTTGTGCGAGTTCTTGACTAATTCCCTTTAAATGCCATCTACCTGGAGATTCCAATGTGTGCATTTATAATCTGGGCAATGTTTGAAAGTCTGTATCTATACCCAGTAGATGGCCCCTGCAATCACTACTGCCCCGTTACTGCAACCACGCTGATTGCTTTCACACCTATTTTATCCATTTAAATGTGCTGCACTGGGTTCACTGTAATAATCCAGTGTACTTTTTTTTTTACTTTATTAATAAAGTATCCCACTATGATGTATTAAACTGACTTCTAAAGTAATTATACCTAAGAATTATCACCAAGTCTTAGCTAATTTTCTATTTCACCCAAAAGGACGAAACAAAAAAGTTGCAAAGTTGACTATTGTGTCATTTATTGATTAATAAATGTCAGTTTAGTCATCTGATGGTGTTTCTTAGTCCACAGAATGTTGCTAGACATAACAGCATAGGCAGATGAGAACATTTAAATATGTAAGCTTTAAAGCATGGGCCTGTTTTACTGAAATGTTTCTTTAGTGCTGACTGCATTTGTATCTTCTGCATGCTAATTTGACCTGTTTAATACATTTAAGAGCCTGTTTAAATGCAGAGCTCTAGCTCCAGAGAGTACTACTTAAATGGGTACTTCATAACCTGCTGTAATTGAGTGTTTGCTTCATTAACAAGTGCTAGCAGGTGTTAAATGCTGTTCCATTTATGTAGATTGTTGTACCTAATCACATAATGACTCACAGTTCCTAACTTTTATAAGACAATTGAATCCCAGTTAGTGCTTACTGAAATAAATCATTTAAACAAGGTAAATTGTCAGATTTATTCTTCTCCATGAAAGAGGTCTTTTAGCATTGTTACTGTGTTGCTACATAAATGCAAGCTTATGTTTATATAACTTTGCTATGAAATATAAAATACATTTGATAGAAGACTACAGTGATTAGACCTAATAAATGGACATAACTCAGCAGAAGCAGTTATTTTTAAATCAACATATCAGATCAATTTCACCAGATCAAATATTATTAGAAATTCATGTCTGTCATTACCAAGTTGCATGGTATGACTTTGTCAGAGTGTTTTATTCTAATTCTGTACAACCCAATTTATTTATTAATTTATTTAGAGAACCAGTTATATTTCACCTACAAGGTAGTAGACCTGCAATGTTCTATATCAAGCCATATATGTGTCTGACCTTATTAGATTATCATTGGCAGTAGACAGGGAAGGGATATACATGTTAAACACTTTTACCAAATAACCATGTAATTAAATTTATACACAAGCAGCACCTAAAACAATGAACTGCTTGTAAACAACACAGAACCTCCCTGTGCCCCCCTTTACTTATAATGCTGTAGCACTTAACCATCTTAGATACCACCTACCACTAAAACACTATCAGCCCCTCTAGTCTGTTGAGATATTTCTGAAGATCACCTGCATAATGGCTAGCAGTTCATTTCCTGCGCTGACTGTTGGTTAAATAGTAGATGCTTTGGTATGATGGGACCAATATTAAAGTACTTTAAGGCTGATCCATTTAACATTTTAAATGGTTACGGTCAGGAAAGATGGAACAGATGACAGAAAAAAAAGATGAGGAGTGCTTTTTTCAGTGACCATTGGATGGATAACAAATGAACTTATACAGGACTGTTTCAGAAAAATATGTCTTGGACAAATTTAGGTATCCCAAAATGTGGTATTGATGGTCAGTTAAGTAATTAGATTATCTCTGGCATCTGTTTCATAGGTAGGTACTAGGCTATTGGTCTTAGGGCCTATATAAGCCTAGCCAAAAGGTACCCTGGCTTTTGCCACCCAAGAAAATTATTTTCTTGTGCCACTATCGAGCAGAGCCACAGAAGTGATCCCCGGGGTGAATTTCCTATCTCCCATCCAATCATCAAGATTTTTCTTGAAGAGTGCTAATGAGGAGCTTTGTTTGATATAGACAGGTAGTTTGTTCCAGAGTATGGGAAGTCTCTGGGACAGGAATCTGTCTCTCCAGCATGTTCTGTTTATTGTGGTGACAAGGTTTAGGTCCCTAGAGCGTGTAGCTCAGAAGGATTGGGATTTCTTTAAGTGGAGCATGTCAAAAAGCTCTGGGTTTGACATAGCTTTGTGTGTTAGGCAGAGATTGCTTCTGAGTAGGTGATATGTGATGGAGTAAAGCTGCAGTTTTTGTATAGAGATGTGCCCTTTAGGGGATGAGAGGAGGGGTAAAGTTCGCACTGAACATATCTGCCAGGATGTTGGCAATATCAGTTGGTTCTGTATATGTAGTGCCATTGTGTTGTAACTCAGAGCAGATCTGAGTGTTGCTATTGACCTACCTTAGAAATGGTTAAAATATATTATAAGTTTGGTCATCAGATTACCTATGGCATCTGTAGTATAAATGGCTAAAAATATTACAGACTTAGTTATCAGATTATTTGAGGCATCTGTATCCTACTTTGTAAATGGTTAAATAAAGTATTTCCATGTAGACCACCTCTCCTGACCAAGCAGTTATGGTGAGATTGCAGGCAGCCTGGGGGTGGGGGGGGGGGCTCTCTGAGGGTCCAACAAGCTGACCCACTTCATACCACCCAGTTGTCACTGCTGAGGAAAGAGATAGGCTGATAGGACATCCCAGGCAGGAACTAATAGGCCATAGGTTTGTTGGCTATCCCATGTATGCTTGTCTCCTGCACCTGTGGAACAAACGGGCCATTTAGGTGCAGGTCATAGATCCATTGGGCAGAGTTTATTTCTAGGCAGGGTGGAGAAGTAGTTATTTGCTTCTGTACTGGTTAAAAAAACAATAACAACAACATAAGAATGTCATGACTAAATGCAATAAATTAGCTTCACTAGCCATTATCTGAACTCAAGTTGGATAGTCCCCCATTTATCTGCATATTAGATGTTAGGAACTGTAGATCAATGTGTATGTATGTAGCTTTAAGAAGCTATCCAAGGGCTTGCACAAGTATATAAATACTGAGCACATACGAGCCTGGCTGCCATTTTGTAGTAAGCTGTTGAGATGTAAGCATGTATGTCTGTAAGGTGTGTCTGTTAATCAGTTTGTTTATAGTTTATGATGCTGCTGTCCATCCTGATGTGTTTCTACATAGTAAAGCATCTAAAGGAAATACCTCACCTGCTTGTCAGCTATGTTAGAGAGGGACAAGCAACATGGTGTCAGAAGTGGCATGCCTAAAAGGGCATGGTGTTAGAAGCGTCATGTCTAAAAGGACATGGTGTTAAAGGAAGCATGGCCAAAATGACTTGTTGCCAGAAATAACTCCAGTTTCTTCCATTTAAGTCCGAGAGGCACCCGGTTGGTATTGGAGGAATATAGAAGAGTGAATCACCCCTACTGCATGCATAATTCACAAAACAGGTAAGAAACGAATTTCAGATGTTAAAACTTGCTCAAATTTCTTATTTGCAAAATATGAAACAAGGCATACAGAACACTCTAAATGATGTTCAAATAAACCAATATGTCCGATATTGATTAAAATATTCAAATTACTATGGAAAATGTTTGAAATAAAGTCCAAATTGCATAAAACAAATAAAATAAGAGGAAATTATTGCATTTTCACTAAGCATGTATTTTTCTTATTAATTAAAGATATCCGAGTTATCAGAAGTGTATGAAGTATTTGCATTTTTGTGCAGTATTACAGTAAAGATATTTAAAAAAATACAGCCATTTCAGAGCATATTTTGCAAAGTACAGTATTTCAAAGAGCTTATTGTGCATTTGAATGTTTTTACAAGCTCACAGAACAGTTTGTTCATACATAATTGCAAGGACCATATTTTCATTGTGTTTCTGCATACTTTGTGGGCATGGCAGATGGATTTTGAAAACCCAGTGCACTTGTGTTTGACGATAATATTGCAGAGAACTGGAGAGTGAGCAAGTGTACGACATTTTCATACAGGCTGCATTTTCTGATAGATAACCGTACACAGGCATTTATTCTGCTTAATTTAGCTGGATCAGAGGCCATAGAAAGGGAACATTCACTTCTGTATGCACATTATATTTTGTTTCTAATGTCTATAATAATGCATGTCTAACTCTAATGTTGTTTTTACTAAGGACAATCTTTTTAAGAGGGAGGATGTAGATCAATGTTGTGTGTATGTACCTTTAAGAAGCTATCCAAGGGCTTGCACAAGTGTATAAATACTGAGCATGTGCGAGCTTGACTGCCATTTTGTAGTAAGCTGTTGAGATGTAAGCATGTATGTCTCTAGGGTCCATCTGTTAATCAGTTTGTTTATATTTTATGATGCTGCTATCCATCCTGATGTGTTTCTATGTATTAAAGCATCTAATCGAAATAACTCACCTTCTTGTCATCTTTGTTAGAGAGGGATGAGCGACAGGAATGAACCTGCAAATTTATGAACTTTATAAATCCCAAAGAGGAAATAGATGTTGAGATCCAAATCTATTATTTTGGTTACTTCTTGCAGTATTACTTTTAGTCACTGGAAACAAAATTAACACATTTTCAGACATGCAGAGTACGATATCTCTTATCAAAAATATATGATTTTACAGGACAATCAACATCCTGAACAGTGCAAATTGCTTGCTGTTTAAAGTCAGCATGAAGAATATCCATTGTGTTGTACCATATTGAAGTGCTTCAGTGATAGTGTGATGCCCCAGCACTGGTCCAGTAATCAAGGAGCCTCAGTCCTCACTACTGGCAGCAGTGGGGGATGTACACACTGGAAAGATGACAAGCGCACACACAGTAAGGTGAATTTCCCTTAAGAGCACACAGAGAGCACAGTCAGTCTTGAGCTGGTTTCTCCCTCTTTCTCCAGATCCCCAATAAGACCCCCACTGGCACAGCTATAGAGTTGAGATCTTAGCTGAGTGTCCAAGCCAAGACCTCCAGCACCCTCTTGTGTCCAGCCACTGTTTCATGACCCTGCCCAAGTAGCTGACACACACACACTTTGAGATTTGATTTATACACACACACACACACACACACACACACACACACACACACACACACACACACGCACACACACCCCTTTTGCCCAGACTATAAGGTTGTTTGGACTGCCACCAGCCACTCCTTATCAGCTACTTTAGGACCCTTAGCAAAGGGTATCCAATCTTACTGTGTAATATTGCTATTAATCCAAATGGTAGTTTGACTAAGAGCAAGGCTTTTAGGAGTGGCCTGTACAATGTCACCAAATAGATATGCAAGTACTCTCAGAGCTTAAATGTGTCTCACAAATATCAGTTACAATGATAGGTGTTTATACATTTAATAATAAATAATAAAAGAACAAGACAATACTAAATATGTATTCACAGTGACTTCAGAGTTCAATATCACAGGAAATATTTAAAACAATATTGCAGGACTGTCTCAGATAAATGCAGAAAACATCTAAACTACTCTTTACTATATTCCTTACTGAATCTAAAAGAAATTACTATACCATAGTTAACTTACTTGCAGAGCAAGGCAAGTGTGATGAGTGGATGTTCTTGTCAGGTCAAAGACAAATACAAAATGCACTCTCTCTCTCTCAGAGAGTTCTTAAATTAATATCTCAAATATTGCTCCTGGGATACTTGCAGGATGACATCACGTATGTCATTGACTATTCCAGGTAAAACCCCCCCATTGCTAGAAACTGCCCGCATTTAACATCTCCCTGTGAAAAATTCATAGCCCTCAGATCTTTGGGAAATGGTGAAAGTCGTAAAATAATTTACATTCCTCCACATGTAAAGACAATACAAAAAAATCCTAGTTCTAGACATTGTGTCTGTTACTGCACTGAAATTGAGAGATAACATCTTTTGTTTATGGCCCAGCTATAAGGTAACTTAACCTCAACCGACATGGATCTAAACAATTACAATAGTGTATAAAATATCTCTTCATCACGCATGTCTATACAATATGACGTACAGGTGTAATACTTTTGTAACACAGACATATGAATCATGTTGCTATTCACAAATGACACACAGCCACTTACAAAATTCCAGATAGCTGGGCTGGCAGTATCTCCTTCTGTCGCATTTCTATATAAATTATGTTAATATTCACAAATGACATATAATTATTTCCAAAATTCCAGATAGCTAGGCTGGCAGTAGTTCCTTTTGTAACACCCCACCCAAAAAAAAACAAACTCAAGCTAGTTTTTCAAGTGACCCTTGAGAAACATTACTTGAGAGGGGTCATCCTATCTGGGAATACCTTACCCCATTCTCTGTCTTGAGACCCCATCTGTGTTGGCATTACTAACCCCAGTATAGTGCTGTACTGTCCTATCATATGCCTGCAATCCTAGGCTGGGACTTTGCTGGCAGGTTCCATGTAGCCATAGATCCCCCTCAGACTCCTCCTGCATCTTACTGCAAATACATATCACCAGGGTCTCCCTGTCATGGTAAGGTTTCAGCATGTTAACATGGTACAGTTTGAGCCCCTGCCTCCTGCCTAGCAGTTCTGCCATGTAGTTAACATCACTGACCTTCCTTACCACTTTGAAGGGCTCCTCCCAAGCTGCCTGCAGCTTGTTGTGTCTGACAGGAATGAGAACCATAACATGCTGCCCCACAGCATACTCTCTAGCTTGAGCATTCCTCTCATACCAGACCTTTTTCCTGCTGTTGGGCTTCTGCCTTGTTCCCGTGGGCAAAGCCCATGAGTTCCCTGAGCCTTGTCCTGAGGTTTAGGACATATGCCACAACAGACTCCTTGTGGGATTCCCACTCACCCTCCCACTCATCTTGAATCAAATCTAGAGGTCTCCTCACCCTATGCCCATACAGTAACTCAAAGGGTAAAAAACCCATGGATTCCTAGGGCACCTTCCTTTAAGCAAACAGCAGATGGGACAAATATTTGTCCCACTCCCTCTTAAATTGGTCTGCAAATCCCCATAACATGGTCTTGAGTGTAGAGTTTAACCTCTCAACAAAACCATTAGCCTGGGGATGGTAGGGGTGGTCTTTAGGTGCTTCACCCCACAGCACTCCCACAGACAAGACAACAGGTCTGATGTGAAATTAGCACCTCTGTCAGTCAGTATTTCTTTTGGGAAACCTACCCTGCTGAAAATCTCTAACAAAGCATTTGCCACCTTTTCTGCCTCAATGGAGGACAGAGCCATCGCCTCAGGGTATCTGGTAGCATAATCTATTACTACTAGGATATACTTTTTCTCTGTGGAAGTTGGGATACTCAGGGGCCACACAATATCCATAGCTACCCTCTGAAATGGCTTCTCAATCACAGGAAAGGCATCAAAAGAGCTTTCACCTTGCCTCCTGCCTTGCTTACTTTTTGGCACTGCTCACAGGTCTTGCAGTACCCTGTTACATCTCTACAAATCCCAGGCCAATAAAAGTTCTGCATAATACATCTCTTTGTACACTTTATGCCCATATAACCTGCAAAGGAAATATCATGGGCTATGTCTAGAAGTGCTAGATGGTAGGGTCTGGGCACTACCAACTGCTGTATCCTCTCATCCTCTAGCCCTCCCTCAGGGGTCCACTCTCTATACAGTAACCCTTTGTCCCAGTATACAGATTCCCCTTTCCCTTGAGAATCAGGTGTCTCACTAACTACCTCCCTCAGGCCTTGTAATGTAATGTCTGAGAGCTGAGCCTGTCTCAACTCTCTCTTTTTAACCCTTCCCAGCTCCCCTTCCACAATGGTGAGGTCAGAGGCTGTGTCTCTCTTAGCAGTGGCCTGTTTCCCATTTACTAAGATAGGATATAACCTCTTGTGGCAGTTTGGTACCCTTGTTTTCTGCAGAAAACTTACTGCTGGCATTCTGTCATTCCCACTTACTGGCTTTCCCACCTTTTGTTCCCCACCTTGCCTCCATGGACATCTGTATGCTACATGCCCCCCTGGTTGTATTTAAAACATTTAACCCTTGGTCCTGGATGTGTACCTGGACTAGTGGCTTCCCCTGCTACTGGTGGACTCTGTTGGGGCAGTATAGGCTGCTCACCATGAGTTCCCGTAGACCCATGAGCAGCACTGTGTATTCCTTTCCTGTGCAGTGATGCCCTGCTTGCTGTGTATAGGTCTCCCCTTTCCCCCATCTCATCTGCAGTATTGCATTGCCTATCTGCTAACCAGATTCTCACATTCTCAGGCAAAGTGCTAAGGGCTTGTTCCCTCACCAAAAGGTCTGCCAGCACTTCAAAAGTGGTGACCTGATACCCACTCACCCATCTATGAAAATAAGTGCTTAGTTCAGCAATATATTCACACACACTTTCATCTGCCTTACATCTATGCTCATGAAACTTTTTCTTGTAAGTTTCTGGTGTTAACTTAAAACACTCTAAAAGAGAATTTTTAACAGTATTATAATTTAAGCAATCAGTATCAGACAATTTAGGAATAGCAGTTACAGCTTTACCATGGAGTAATGGGGTCAGGAACCGTACCCAGAGCCCTTGGTCAACATTATACTGTTTACATACCCTTTCAAACATATGAATGAAACTATCAAAATTATCTCCCTCTGTAAATTGTGGAAGAAATGTACTGACCTTTGTTACTTCTGGGGTTCGGCTGCTCCTTCCCAATTACTTCAATGACCCTGGTGGAGAGTCTCTCATGCTCATCAGCTTCCAGACATCTCAGTCTCTCTGCTGATTCTAGTACCATATGTTTCTCCTTTTCTTCAGCCTTCAAATGCAACAGTCTCTCTGCTGATTCTAGTTCTAACCATTTGGCCTCCAGTTCAAGTCTCTTTAACTCCAGATGGATTTTTAAGTCCTCCATGGAAAGGTTAAACTGTCCATTTTCTGAGAGTTGTACATTCCCATGGCCAGTCTGATTGTCCTCCTGATTACTGGTCTGTGATGCAGCTGTGTCCAAGGCTGCAATCATTTCTGCTTTAGTCAGATTGGCATGCACCAGTCCTTTAGCCTGGCACATCTCAGCCAACTGGCTCCTTGTCAGCTTGCCATACTCCTCTGCTGGCATACTTGTCTCCTTTCCCTGACTAAGCTAACAAAAAACTATTGTGATGTGAAACTCTGAATGTTCACTGTCTGGCTGATTGAGAGTGCAAACATCTTCATCAGTGACCAGTGTTTACAGGCTACAGGAATTCAATATCCACACCACTGAATCCTACCACTGCAAACCAATTCATATGTGATGTGGGATATCCGACCACTGCCACCAATTAATATGTGATGACCCAGCACTGGCCCAGTAATCAAGGAGCTTCAATCCTCACCACTGGCAACAATGGGGGACATACACACTAGAAGGATGACAAGTACACACACAGTAAAGGGCAATTTCCCTTAAGAGCACACAGGGACCACAATGAATCTGGGGCTGGTTTCTCCAGATCTCCAATAAGACTCCACACTGGCAGAGCTATAGAGTTGAGATCTCAGCTGAGTGGCCATGCCAAGACCTCCAGCACACTCTCTGTCCAGCCAGTGTTTCATGTCCCTGCCCAAGTACTTAACACACACACACACACACACACACACACACACACACACACACACACACACACACACACACACACACACACACACACACACACACTCTTTGAGATTTGATTTATACACACACATAAACACACACCTGGGAAAGGCTGGCACAGGTTTCCTAGCTATGCCCCCTTTTGCCCAGACTATAAGGTAGTTCGGACTGCCACCAGCCACTCCTTATCAGCTACTTTAAGGTCCTTAGTAAAAAGGGTATCCAATCTTACTGTGTAATGTTACTATTAATCCAAATGTTAGTTTGACCAAGAGCAAGGCTTTTAGCAGTGTCCTGCACTGTGTCACCAAATAGATATGCAAGTACTGTAAGAGTTTAAATGTGTCTCACAAATATCAGCCACAATGACAGGTTTAAATATATTTAATAATAAAAGAACAAGAGAATACTAAATATGTATTCAAAGTGACTTCAGAGTTAGAAATCACAGGAAATATTTAAAACAGCATTGCAGGACAGTCTCAAATAAATACAGAAAATATCTAAACTAATCTTTACTGTATTCCTTACTGAATCTAAAAGAAATTACTGTACCCTAGTTAACTTACTTACAGAGAAGGCAAGTGTGGTGAGTGGATGTTCTTGTCAGGTCAAAGACAAACACAAAACGCACTCTCTCTCTCAGAGAGTTCTTAAATTAATATTGCAAATATTGCTGCTGGGATACTTGCAGGATGACATCGCTTTTGTCATCTGACTATCCCAGGTGAAACCCCCCATTGCTAGAAACTGCTAGCATTTAGGATCTCCCTGTGAAGAATACATAGCCCTCAGAATTTGGTAAATGGTGGAAGTTGTAAAATAATTTACATTCCTCAACATGTAAAGACAGTACAAAAAACTTCTAGTTCTAGACATTGTGTCTGTTACTGCACTGAAACTGAGAGATAACATCTGTTGTTTATGGCCCAGCTATAAAGTGAGTTAACCTCAACCATTCTTAAGTTTTGGAAGTTAATCTGTTAAAATACATGCATCTAAATCTAAACAATTACAATAGTGTATAAAAATATCTATTCAGCACACATGTATACAATATGATATACAATTTTAATACATTTGTAACATAGGCACTTGAATCATGTTGCTATTCACAAATGACACACAACCGCTTACAAAATTCCAGATAGCTGGGCTGACAGTATCTCCTTCTGTCACACTTCTATATAAATCATATTAATATTCACAAATGACATATAATTATTTACAAAATTCCAGATAGCTAGGCTGGCAGTAGCTTCTTTTGTGATAAATCATATTTTATTTTCCAGTAATATTTATAGGAAAGTTAAAAAATACATTTTTAAATATAATGAGATAACAATTTTCCTCTTTTTTTTCACAGCTCAGAAATGCTACAGATGGAAGTGCTTTCTGAAAAGACAAACAATTTATAACCAGTAGAAAACAGTGCAGGAACAATATCACAGTCAAAGGAGGCAGCGGAACACAGCAGTAAAGTTCAAGAATTTAATCCCATAACAAACAGTAGAACAAACAGAAAGTGCTTTCGCAGCAACAGCTGCTTCATCAGACAAATAAAGATCCAAACTGTAGTACTTTGAAACAGCAAAGCTGCCAATTAGCATGCAAAAACAATTAGAAATTAACAACAGCCCTTAAAGCCACACCAAAAAATGCATCTCAAAGCTCATTATATAAACATAAAAACATTTAATTCATAAAAACATATAAAGCATTTCATTCAACAGCCAAAAAATGCAGCTCAGAACTCATTATATAAACATGAAACATTTCATGCATAAAAACATATAGAACATTTCATTCATAAAAATCATTATAAAAATACTGAACATAATTAATATCTATCTGGCTAAGGGCCTGTTCATTAAAACTGGTTTAATAGAAAATTTATCATTGAGGCCTTTCCCCATATTAGCTTTCATTCCAATAATGCAGTTCAATTCTTTGCTTTCTACCTTAGATCTATGTGGGCCCCCCCGTTATACCCACATTGACTGTTTCAACAGCCATAAACTTAAAATTGTGCTGAGCACCTAGTAACATGATATGCTTAGATAGAGCATTAGTCTCAGCTCCCCTGGAGATATCATATTGATGCTCCCTCATCCTGTCTCGTAGCCTGCGTGTTGTCATCCCAATGTAAAAACAGTAACAAACCGTGCAGTAGGCTAAATAAACTAGATTCACTGTGTTACAGTTAGCTCTGGCTCTGAAAAACATCTTTTTATGCATATCTGGATGTTCAAATGCAGCACTACTGTCAATCAAATGACAGTAGTTACATGCCCGACAAGGAAACATACCAATATTAAGTTGTGTATCAGTATTGGAGTTAAACTTTGGATAACATAATTTCTTAAGTGATCTCTTATTCTTATACATATGGGAATCCAACCCTTTTTCTAGAAGATGTTGGTTGTTTACTGTTTGTTGTGCAAACCAGTAAGCTATTCTGACAGCCAGTGGCAGTCAAGTACTATTGCCAATTTTAGCCAGCAATGGAGTTAACAGAAGAAAGAGCTGTGTATAGAGGAATGAATGAATGAAGAATAAAGCTATGTGCAGTGGGTGGTCTTAAGTAAATATTTATTACATTTCTTATTTTATTGTAGGTTGGTTAATTGTGTACAGAGGAGTAAGAGCAGAAATTTTCTGAAATCTAGAAAAAGGTGGGGAATTTCTGGATTTTAGTGTACATACTTGAAGGCCTCGGTCATCTCATAAACCTTCTTTTTTGTGGTTTCCCTGTCACTTATTTGTGATTATAAAAAGACAAGGTAAGAAGACAAAGATACTAAAATAGAGGTGAGCTAAATAAAAATAGGAGCTCCAGAGTATAATTTGTGTTTTTAGATTGAGAGAAGCTGGTTCTGTGTACAGTGTAAGATATGGATCAAAAGTCACAGGGAAATCAAGGAGCGTCACACAATTAACTGTACTGAGTGATGCACAATGCAAGTACCTAAGTAATCTCTATTATTTTTGCCTGACTGTGAACCTTCAGGGAAAAGGAAAGGTTTGGCATAGAAAATCCCTGTAATGTACTGGAAGACTATCAGGAAAAATGTGTGGGAATGGTAAATTTAAACCCTCAAAAAATGTTATATTTATCCTAATCCATGGTCCAAAGTTCAACAGCTGTTAGAAAAGATGAAATTAAATACTGACATAACTTCTGAATCATCATAAATTTTATAGAACTTCTGCATTTTATTATACAAATAGAGAAAAATTGGGTCTCAAGCATGCCTGTAAATATGCAAGTAATAAGAATTAGTTTTAAAGTTGTTAAGAAACAGAATGGTTGTTACTATAAATATAGCGATTTGTTTTTACTATTTCTAAAACGTTATGTTAATTTAGAACAACCAATTAAAAGGGGAAATGTTATTGCTTCTATCTTAAAAATGACTAGCTATATGTTAATGATGGGGCTACTAGACATATGTGGCATAAAAGCCTAGTGACACTTCAGCAGACTAGAACAGGAAATCGTACTAGGGTACTATAACCAAGAACATCTAAAGTCATGCTTCTTGCTTCATTGTGTCTGTATAGGAGACAAGAACATCATGAAATAGAAATGTTGTGAAATCTAGTCAGAATTAAATTAAATTTGGTTTTAGTATATTTAAGTACTTAAGAAACCCCATTTATAAGCAATGCCACTTGGCATTACTGCCCTGGGAGCTCATTTACTTTCACCAATCTTATTTACTATACTTTGAAATAGCAGCATCATAGTGACATACTCAGGAATGTATAAAAAAAAGCAGAACCCTTTAAACCACAACTACAGCTCATGATGCAGTTGTTTTATATGCATATAAAATGCATGTAGTGTTGTGCATATATATATATATATATATATATACATATATATATATATATATATATATATATATATATGTGTGTGTGTATATATATATATATATATATATATATATATATATGGATCTACTTTAAAACCGCTTATTACCATAATGTCAACTTGCAGAGCAGCGAGACGAAAACCATGACAGTTTACATTAACGAACATTCACATCATAGTAAGTTTTCACAACATAAGTAAACACTTGGTCAACAGGAAATAAACTAAAGCAAATAAAATGCACCCAAGTGGGGGGATTTGCCCCCCCCATCCCCCAAACTAAATATACCGACTCTGAGATCTCACTACAGTGGAAAAAAGGGCAAAGTTCACTATCTTGGCCAACTGCCTCCTTTTGCGGTGAAAACTTACAGTGATGTGTATGTTCGTTAAAGTAAACTTTCATGGTTTTCGTCTGGCTATTCTGAAAGTCGATGTTATGGTAATTTGCTGCATTAAAGTAGATCCATATATTTATATATATATATATATATATATATATATATATATATATATATATATATATACATATATATAAAATAAACTCAGAATTAGTCCAAAATGACAAAAAATACAACGAACCCACAGACATTGCCAACATCCTAGCTGACAGACTTCTCCCCCCCCCCCACCAAAAGGGCAAATATCTATCCCAGCAGAGTGCTGCCCCTGACATCTCAGATGCCCAGGTATGAGCTGCCCTCTCCAAAGCAAAAACACAGCATCAATGGGACCAGATGGTGTCCCGGGCTGCGTCCTACATGAACTCCAAGAAGAGCTAAACCCAAACATAAAACTACTGTTCAATCTCAGCCTTACTACAGGATATGTGCCCAAAGAGTGGCGTACAGCAACAGTGGTCCCTCTCCATAAAGGTGGTGCCTCAACGGATCCTGGAAACTATCGCCCCATAAGCCTGACTAGCTTGGTCTGCAAAGCTATGGAAAGGATCATCATGGACCTCATAAATAAAGATATTGGGGACCTACAAACACTGGATCCTACCCAGTTCAGCTTTGTTAAGGGCAGATCCTGCCTCTTAAACCTGGTTGATTTCTTTGAAACAGTCACCAAGGCCATTGACGAGGGGAAGGTGGTCCACACAGCCTACCTGGACCTCGCAAAAGCCTTCGATACAATACCCCACTCGGGCATTATAGATAAGCTCACCAGCTTAAATATAAACCCCTATGTCACTAGATGGATTGCAAACTGGCTCAAGGACAGAACCCACATGGTTAGAATTGCTGGAGCCATGTCAGACTCCAAACCAGTTACAAGTGGTGTCCCACAAGGCTCAGTCCTGGGAATCTCTCTTGTTCGGTATATATTTCTCGGAGGTACAGGCCAACATGGAAGGACTGTGGCTGACCAAGTTCACAGATGACTGCAAACTGGGCGCCATAATCGACTCTCCAGTCGACACAAGCATCCTCCAAAAGGGCCTCATAGAAACAGACAACTGGTGCCAGAGCCATGGCCTCAAGCTAAATGCCAAAAAGTGTATAGTCATCCCCTTTGGCAAAAACAAAGTGCCCACAAATGACCACATAGGTGGTAATCCATTAAGTACAGAAGAAGTCATTAGGGACCTGGGGACCCAAGTTGATAGCAATCTCTCATTTGACAACCACATGGCCAAAGTGGTTAGAAAAACATTTTATATAGCCCACCTAATCATGAAGGGATTCACATCTAGATCAGGGGATGTCATTGTGCCTCTTTACTCATCCCTCATCAGGCCCATAATTGAGTACAATGCCCTTTTGGGATGTACCTTACCAGACACCTGCAGCAACTGGAAAGACCCCAAAAGTACCTCACCAAGAGGATCAAAGGGCTCAAACAGATGCCATATGCTGCCCGGTTAAAGAAACTCCAGCTCTACTCAGTGGCATACCGCCTGTTCAGAGGCGATCTGTGCCTGACGTATAAAGCCATGTCCAACCCGGAATTAATGGACATGCTGCACCTCAGAAAATCCAAATCCCATCGAGCCACGCTCGAGAGACTTGAACCTCAGCACTGAAATAAATAGGACATGCTGGAGGGACAGATTCATAACCCAGAGGCTCCCTTCACTCTGGAATAAAATCCCAGTCCAGGTTAGGCAGAGTCCCTCATTGACTCTCTTCAAGAGGAATCTTGATGAGTGGATGGGAGATCGTAGGTTTACCCCGGGTATCACCTCTGTGTCACTGTTAGACAGAGGCACAGTATACTAACCTCGAAAAAGGGCATAGCAAAATAAATTTAAAATGGGTGGCGAAAGCCAAACACATTCTGGCTAGGCTTATAAATGCCCTAGGGCAGATAGCCTAGTATGAACCTATGAACCTATGAACATAATGTGGCAGTTCTTGCACATTGATGTGTCAGAATGATGCAAGTCACATTGTTGTATATGAAGTCTTTTGTAAATAGTGAAAATCCTGTAAATAATATTGTTGTAGTGTAATCACTGTGTTACCCTTTAAGAGAGACATTTATACTTTTTGTAGTAGTTGGAAAGGTTCCCTCTGAGAGTAATGTTAATAACCAATCATCTTGTTGTGTGGTGTTTGAAAAGGAAGGCTATGGCCTTGCTAAACAGAGAAGCTGGCCATTCAATGCTGGGGACTTTGTGCCTGGAGCAGTGGTTGTGGGGAGTATACTTAAGTAAAGAATGGACAAGCTGAAAGAACCTGAAGTAGTCTAAAGATTTTCTGCTAAGAATTCAGGCAAAGGCATTTGGTGTAAAATCACCTTGCGACTGAAACAAAGTTGCTTTGAGAGATGATATATAGATAAACACATGTACACACACACACACACACACACACACACACACACACACACACACACACACACACACACACACACACACACACACACACACACCACATAATGTATGTATATATGTGTGTGTGCATGTGTGGGTGAAAATACCTATATACATATCTACATATTGAGTGGGTATGTCTGGCTGGTTGTGTCCTATTTAAAAAGATAAGGGGACATGAGTTACAAACCTAAGTACAGAGCAGTGATACAGTCATAGTTGATAACATGGATAAAGCTATTATTAATAACATGCAGCAGCAATCAGTAAATTATAATTAGTCAGTCATCACTGAAATAGCTCGCACACTATTTACAATTTTAAAAAGGACTGTAATTACATAAGTGACTAAAATTCTTCAAGAGTGTGTTTACAACAGATAACAGAATTAATGACTGTGATTAGAGATAAGCAGTATGAGAGAAATGTAGGCAAAGAGAATATGTTACATGAAGGAGAGACTTCCTGAAGCATAGGTCCTACTGTAGCAGACCATAGATAATAAAGTGCAGTAAGAAATGAGACTCATACTGCAGGCTGGGTTACAGTAGCAAAACATTAAACTTGTTTGGGAAAAGAAAAGAGATACTGCATTTTCAAACAGTAACACTGTAAGTCATTTGTGTTGTGTTTATGTGCTTTTTAAAAAAAAATAAAAAAATGGCACCAAATATGCAAATTCTGTCACTGGTACACACTTTCAGGTTCCCAATTTTCCAGCCGTGGGACGTGGGATGAAAAGAAAGTCCAGTCATTTAATCATTTAGCACCCTGTTGCTGTTTTGCTGTTTAAAATAATATTAGGTTCACAGGATGTTACTAGGCTATTGACCCGAGAGCCTTTACAAGCCTAGCTGTTAAATCCCAATATAATACTAGATGAGAGATATTGTCTATACTTGAGTTTTTTCTAGCAAGGACTACCCATGTCCAGGAGATGAGCCTGAACAATCCCTGGCATTAACCTTGTACTTCCAGCACAAAAAGTCTCTGCCTCAGCCACCAATAACTCATTGGTTATTATGTGATAGGAGAAGCACCTAGTTCACTGCCACGAATACTTGTGGTTCAGGATGTTATTGATGACAGTGTCCAATACTAGAAATTAATTAAAAAAATCCTTTTCTATCCTTTTCTTAAAACTTCAAGTGTTGTTTATTAAAATAAGCATCAGTAAAATGCAGTTCAGATTTATCTACCCACGACACATTTCCCACTCATAGAATGTACAGCATCAGCAGAATTACACCCCCCAAAAAATATATCCAGTAGTTAATTGAAGGCAACACCAAGGCAGAATGCCAGACAACCAAACAGTGCACACCAACTATGTGGACAGGTCCATGTGTCCAGTGAAGCTGATGTATGATTCGACAGCCACAGCAGAGGTCACCACGGCAACAAGCAGGATCAGCAGTATAATGTAGTAGTTGGTGAGAGCCAGTGCTACACACTTCAGCTTTTATTTGCCCGGAAATACAGTAAGAATAGCTGTCGATCAGTTATATAATCCAACATATCCAGACCTACAACAATGCGCTTTTAATACTTGGTAGCGTACCATCACAGAAACACTACTGCAATGGGCAGCAAGGGGTTCAAACCATGTTATAGAACTGGGATGAAGCATGAGCTTGCAATGTGATGTCTGTAACAGAGTGCAATGCATTAATGAAGTGTAAATGACTACCAGTACACAGGGCCACAAGATGAAGAAACCACTGTAAAGAAGCTTTATGAATGGCAATTTCATCACCTGAGTACTGGCATGTAACAGACTTATCTTGCTGTACACACCAATGCTCAGGATGAGCATACCAGTGGCATGTGTGCGCATGTACACACACACACACACACACACACACACACACACACACACACACACACACACACACACACACACACACACACACACTGCTGCACAGAAACAAACATGCAGAGACATAGCCCTGCTTAGTATCTCACACACACACACACACACACACACACACACACACACACACACACACACACACACACACACACACACACACACTCTCTCTCTCTCTCTCTCCCCTTCTTGGTGGAGGGAGAGGAAAATCCCAAATTGCAAACATTTTCACATAGAAGGCAAAGATGCACGCAATCAAAAAATTCTAGCAATTCACATTTTCATTGTTTAGTATACATTTGTTTAGGCCATGATGGACAATATTGAAATACAGTCTCCAGATTAAGTGAATATTCCAAATAACTTATCTAATCATTTTAAGCATTTTTAAACATCTCCATGGATATAATCTGTCTAATGGACTATAAGAAGTTATTCCACATTTTTACAATAAATTTGGTTACAAACTTAGTTCAAGTAACAGTTTTACATTTTTCTAATGTTATAAAATAAGAATAATGGCTCTAGGTGACTGCTTAGAATTAATATTTTATACCTAATAAGACTTTCAGTTCTTCATCCAATAAAAACCTAAAAATTAAACAGAGCCTACCCATATAAATTGATAAGTGATGGAGTAAAAGCCTAATAATTCTAGACGTTCTGAGTGAGACATATGACAGACTTTAATCATTGTAAACCTTCTTTGTAGACTTTCTGATGATAATAAGTCCTCTTTCAAATAGGAACAAAACAGAATTATGTTAATTACATTAAATTATAGGTCTAACATATACAGCATACATTTCTTTTAAGAAAATATGAAATTTTCAATATAATATTCCCAAGAATCAGGCCAAAAGTCTTCAGAGCTTTAGCTTTGATTATAGCTAGGTTCTGTTAATTATAGCATTGAATGGAACTGCAGGAATACTAAATAAACTGTAAATCTTATAAAACATAAAAAATATCAAAATGAAATTTAACACAAACGATACATTGCTTTGGAACTCTTGTACTTAAGGTAAACCAGGAAAGCAAACTTCTACCATGATAATTTTCTCTGGTTGATTATTTTTGTGCCCCATTTTTACAAATAAGGAATTAATATCACCTTCATTACTGCCAACTGCTGCAGAATGTATTAAAACTACCATACCCATACTAACTATATTTGTAAAGCTATTCTTTAGCTACAGGTTCCCTTGGAATGAAGCCATTTGTCGTACCCATTGGAAAATAGACTCCCATAGCCTCTCCTTCATGGTGGAGTGACAAAAAATTCTATGCTGCAAAAAACACTTATGTAGATGATACAGCTGCATGCAGACGTGTAAAAGTAGCAGTTAACTGTACTGTGGCATGAATTTGTAGGAACACTAGTTAATAGCAATGCAGGCAATATTGACTTTTTTTGCAATAACTCATGTCATGAAGTCACAATAATCTTGCCACATAATAACCCTCTGGGTGACATTAGACCAACCTTTCTCCTCAAAGGAATATCTTAAATAGGATGCAAAGCTTTTTGAAAAGCTGTATGAAAGGGCAGGTGTCAAATTTAGTAGAATTTTACCCTGTTGGTGTACAAAAATCAGATAAACATGCAGACAAACCCATAATGCACATCTATAGTAAATCACTTACCTCAGGCATTGTTCCTCTTCCATTTAAACATGCAGCAATTATACAGTTACCCAAACTATGTGGCATAGTAGCTCCTAAGGACTTCAAATGTATTGCTAATGTGTGTCCGTTGAGTACTTTCTTTAGGCAAGTGTCATAATACTTTTAAGTGTTCTTTTTATGAAGAATTCAATAAAAAGCACATGGTGCACATGTCATAAAAAGCTAAGGGCACATTATTTGCCTCAAACTTTATCTGCTACTGCACTCAGATTCTGAGTGAGGAGTGTCTTCCCAGTTGAGCCATGAAAAGCATGAAATGGCTTCTAGGAGTCTCAGCATCCTCCCTTTGGAAAACAAGGAAATGAAAAACTTTGCTTTCTCAAACGCTTTCTTCTCCTTCCTTTCTGTCACCCTCTGCCAATTGTGGTAGAGTCTTTTACTCCACATGTTTTAGCAAAAGAGATAATATTTGATAATATATTGAATTTATAGACATTCTGACCATTATGAATTGTTGAGTCCACTGCTTAAGTGACTTTCACTGTACATGTTCAGCTTGTTGCCTGCAGGCCTGCTACTCCTAGATCCATTCACTTGCCAACTTTACCACTCTTTCACTACAACAAACTAGCAGAAATAGACTTTCAAGCTGAAGGCTGAAGCCAGAGGTGTAACTAGGGTGGGAAAAAGTGTGTTACCACTCTAGATGCAAACTGTTAGAGGAGACTTTTAGCAGATGACAATCCGTCTTCATTGTATTACTAGCATTTTAAAATGAATTCTGGCATTGCATTTGCAGACAAATCTGAGGTACTTTAGCGACTATGTGTGTTCTGGCATTGCATTTGCAGACAGATTGGAAGCTTTTTAGCACTGTGTGTGTTCTGGCATTGCATTTGCAGACAGATTAGAAGTACTTTAGCACTATGTGTGTTCTGGCATTGCATATGCAGACAGATCTGAAGTACTTTAGCACTATGTGTGTTCTGGCATTGCATTTTCAGACAGATTTGAAGTACTTTAGCACTATGTGTGTGGTATAAACTGTAGCAGCTGCTTCTTGCAAAGAAGAGTTTTCTTCCTCAACGTAAAGTTGAGAGGAGCACTAGATTGGGGAATGGCCACCATATATCAAAATATTGCTAGCTACACCTCTCTCTGGGAGTTAGGAGCAGAGGTGTAGCTAGCTATTTTTGTGGTAAGTGCAGTGCGGTAAGTGCAGTGCCCTGTCCTGGCACCCCTTTAAAAAGCAAACTTGAAAAACGTATTTTTTGCTTTTAAACTCTTCTCAACTTTTTATATCACACATGAAGTTCTACAATGCTCTGTTAAGATAAAAAAGCTATTTTCTTCTTTTAAACTGCAGCAACTGTTTGCTACATTTATAGCAAACAAATGCTACAGTTTATACCACTATGCCACTCAGTTTTGACCACAGATGCAAAACCAGCATTATATACTTAAGCGTGACTGTTATCAGCTGATCATAACCCCTAACATTTTTTACCTGTAGTGGCTACTCCATTTGTCCAACCCTAGCTATGCTCCTGGTTAGGAGCACCCTTCTCCACCAACTCTGATTCAGGGCATTTCATGGTCACTGATTTGATTTACTTTTTCTACAGTACTTGTTTCTCCAGTACCACTTATTCTGTTGCCAGCACAGCATTTTTTTAAGCAGTGATGGAAAATGTCTGCTATCACCACTTACCCTAGCATAAGCAGTGGTACCAGGCCATGGAGTTCAAGAGTTATTCTAACCAGCATCAGTTATGCCAGTGCTTGTCATGTCTCACATCCTGGTCTTACTAATGAATGACCCTTCCTATACCAGTTTCTCTGAAGTCAGTTTTGTGGATGTTGGCAGTGGGGTTCCCAGCATCATGTTTGTGACCCATTCAGTATGTGGTTCCCTCAACACTAGCTGTTTCAACAGTGATGATCTCAAAACTATACTAGAGGCTCAGTTTCTATTCCCCCAATGTCCAGGATGCATATCTTCATATCAGAATTGGCAGGGAGTCCTGGATGTATCTGTGCTTCTGATGCCAGTCACTGTCAGTTCATAACCCAGTTCTCTGTATTTACCTTTGGCATGGGTGTTCACCAAATGAGATCATTGTGAACTTTATGTAGTCATTTCTCCTTCTAGTTCTACAACTTTTTGCTGGACCTTCCAGTCTAAGGACAGGTAACTGTTTTGCAGTGAGTCATGGCTCTTATTTGCTCTTCTGGTTCAGCAGAAGCTTACCACAAAACCTTAGACCTTATAGCTGCTTTAGTTTTCATAGGTTCATAGGTAGGTACTAGGCTATTGGCCCTAGAGCCTATATAAGCCTAGCCAAAAAGGTACCCTGGCTTTCGCCACCCAAGAAAATTATTTTCCTGTGCCCAAGTCAAGCATAGCCAGAGAAATGATTCCCAGGGTGAATTTCCTATCTCCCATCCAATCATCAGGATTTTTCTTGAAGAGTGCTAATGAGGAGCTTTGTTTGATATAGATAGGTAGTTTGTTCCAGAGTATGGGAAGTCTCTGGGACAGGAATCTATCCCTACATCATGTTCTGTTTATTGTGGTGACAAGGTTTAGGTCCCTAGAGCATGTAGCTCAGAGGGATTGGGATTTCTTTAAGTGGAGCATGTCCAACAGCTCTGGGTTTGACATAAGTTTGTACATTAGGCAGAGATCGCCTCTGAGTAGGCGATATGCGACGGAGTAAAGCTGGAGTTTTTTGAGATGGTCTGCATAGGGCATCTGTTTGAGGCCAGTAATCCTCTTTGCGAAGTATTTCTGTGGCCTTTCTAGTTGTTGTAGATGTCTTGTGAGGTACATACCAAAATGGGCATTGTACTCTATAATGGGTCTAATGAGTGACGAGTAGAGGGGAACAATTACCTCCTTTTTTCTGGATGAGAAACCTTTTGTGATGAGGTGTGCCATGTAGAAGGATTTCCTGACTACTGTGGCGATGTGATTATCAAAGGAGAGACTACTGTCCACATGTGTCCCAAGGTCTCTTATCACACTTTTGGTGTTAAGTAGACTACCGCCTATGTGGTAATTCATGGGTACAGAGTTTTTACCAAAAGGGATGACAATGCACTTTTTGGCATTGAGCTTGAGGCCATGGCTTTGACACCAGGCATTTGCCTCAGTGAGGCCCTTTTGTAGGATGTCCACATCTTTAGGAGTTTTGATTATGGCTCCTAGTTTGCAGTCATCTGCAGACTTCATTAGTCAAAGGCCTTCTGCGTTAGCCTGTACTTCTGAGAAGTAGATACCAAACAGGAGAAGACCCAGGACTGAACCCTGTGGTACTTCACTTGTCTCTGGTCTGAAGTTGGATTTGGAGTCTGCTACTTTCACAGTGTGGGTTCTGTCAGTGAGCCAGTTGGCAACCCATCTTGTGACATGGGGATTTATACCTAGTTTAGTGAGTTTATCTATAATTCCAGAGTGGGCGATGGTGTCAAAAGCCTTGGCGAGATCTAGATAGGCTGTGTGAACCACCTTACCCTCATCTACAACTTTGGTGACTGCTTCAAAGAAATCTATCAGGTTTAGGAGACATGATCTGCCTTTTACAAACCTGAACTGGGTGGGGTCCAGAGTTTGGATATTACCAATGTCATTGTTTATAAGTGGTACCTCATACCAGACTTTACATGATGGTACTTCACAGGAATGTCTATGTCCAGTGGTTTCAAGAGTTTTGATTTTCCATCATTCCTAGTTAAGATATCTAAGGCTTGCAGGCCACATCTTCAGTGGTGACTGGATCCCACTCATCTTATAGTGGGAAATCCATTGCAGCTATAAACATCTCAGGTATCTATCACTACAGTTTAATCTGCTCTGTGTTGGTGGGCACTTCAATGGGCTTATGGTCTAAGGTTCCTGGATCCCTCAGGAGAATAGTCTCAACATAAATATCTTAAGGATGAAAGCTATTATCTTGACATTTGTGTGCTTTTAGGAATCCCTACTTCAGGAGATCATAAATATCCACTCAGACAACAGGGCCATTGCCTTCTACTTCAATAAACAAGGGGTACACAGTCTTTTTTTAAACACCTTTATTAAATTACACTCATGACATAGGCAGACGTGCATTAAATAAAAAAAAAAAAAGAAAAAAAAAGCATATCAACAAGTTCACATTTGTAAATGTTATACATTGCACATGTTGTTCTATACAATATAACCAATCCAGCATTACATACATTGTTAAATTCCTGCATTTTCTTAAACCTCATTCATTCTACAAAACAATGTTAATTTTTATGTAATTTCCTCCTACCTTTTTAAAGATCCCACTTCTTGTTCTTTTATCTCTGCTACAATAGTTACTTCTTCAAGTTAGGCTGGTTTTTACTTTGATTTCCGTTTTCTAATAATTGCTTTTTTGGCAGCCACCAGAATTAAACTTAATAAAGCTTGCTATGTTTAGGCAATTCAGATATTGTATCCTAGCTCAAAAAATAATTTCCTCAGTTATAGTCATTTGCTTGTCCAGTATTCCTGACAGGGTAGTCTGTAGGGAATTTTTAAAGTCTGCCAACTCATTATACTCCAAAAACATGTTCTCCCAAGTACCTCTTTCTTCCCCATCACACCTCCAGCAATTGCCATCTTTGTGAGGAAAAATTCTTTGGAGTTTGCTTGGGTTATAAAATAACTTATGAAAACACGTCTAAGCAAAAATCTAATATATTCCAGACTTTGTTGCATTTTTTGGGAGACATACATATGTCTTCCCGTTGTTTTTTTGGGAATTGCTTATCTAATCTCTTTTCCTACTTTTTTCTGACATCATCTGATTGATTTCTATAGTTATTGTGCAAAATGTTATATGCCATAGTAATTATCATTTTTTTTAAAAGCAGCTTCTGTCCTAGATTCAACTCACTCAACCAGTGTAGATATTTTACTTAGAATTCCTCTATCCCGTTCTCTTTGCCTATACACTGATATCAATCCCTAATAGGGAAGGCAGTCTCTAGCCTGCAGTCCAAATATCCTCTTGGCCTCTTCATATTCTATTATCTTTCTCTCTATAATTATTTGTTCCCAATACCTTGGTTCCTTTTCTAGATTCCTCTAGTAAATTCTAGCCCCCTTTTGCCTATTCTGTGTACCCCTAATTGCAGTCATCCTTTTGGAGAGAATCTCCATTCTCTATTCCCGTGTTGGCTTAGTTCTTAGTATACTTTTTGCTACTTTATGAATATATTATTGTTTCTTTTTTTAGTTTCTCCAAATCTTTTGGGTTTTGAATATCATGACAGGAACGAACCCCATTCCTAAGTCAAAGAACAATTAAAGTTCATGAAATTGGCATTGTTTCAGTCTTTGATATCAGCCATAAGTGCTCTTTGCAGCACCTGCAATGTGCCCAGTAATGACTCCTTCTGCAATTCGTATGGGTTTACATGTGTTGGTAATTTATCTAAATATGACTGTAGAGTTGTAGAGTCTTTTCTATAAAACCTGTTGCTCCTACTACTATTGGGACTGTCTGAGTATCTTTCTTCCACATTGCTCTCGTTTCTGCCTGCAGATCCTGATATTTTATGCCTTTGTGTCACTCTATATGCAAGACACTGTAGTCACTGGGTGTGGTGATTTCAATGATCAATGCTACTTTTGTCTTCTTTTCAAGGACCATTATATCTGGTTTTCTAGCATCTATCTTTTGAACTGTTGGTAATGGGTGAGCCCATGTGATGTAACCTTCATCATTTTCTATGATGCTTTGTGGCTCATGTTTCCATGTTTTTCAGCTACTTTAGTACCATAATGTTTGCACAGTCCCCAGTGCAAGAAACCAATTGCAGCCAAGGGCAGGACCTCCACCGGAAACAGTTCTCTTTATTACATACAACAACAATAACCATTAAGCGCTTTCGTCCCCAATAAAATTACATGGGACTTCTTCTGAACAAAAAACATCTGCATTGGCTAGGTTTAAATATCATTAAAACACATGTTCAGCCAATCATAGTTAAAAAACAATAAAACAATTAAAAAACATTAACCCTCAATGTGCCTGAGCTTTAATAAACAATATATACTAGTATATTCATTCAGGCCATTGTACTCAGATGCTTTTAGCTTTAATTGCCATCTTAGTTCACACAATTCTAGGTGTTCTGGTAACACCCTCCCTTGACTGTCTGAAACTATCTGCTGCAGAACAAAAAAAAAAACAAATACATGTTCATTATGTTCTAGTACGTGTTTAGATAGTACATTTGTACTTCTACCATTTTTTATATCATTTAGATGTTCATACATTCTTTCTTGTTACTTTCTACAAGTTTTTCCTTTATAAAATGCTGGACATTGCAGGCATTTTGCAGCACTTTTAGACTGACAAGTGAAATGGTCATGTATATTAACCTTATAGTCACCCAGTCTAAATCTTACCCCTGTTTCAATAACATTGGAGCACTGCCTGCACATCTCATATTTGAAGTTTTCAGAGGGCCTATTATTATGTTCTTTTCCAACCTTGTTATTTTCAAGTAGATTTTTCAAAGATATATCCTTTTTTAAACACAGTAAATGGCTTAGCGTCTAGTTTTTCTACAGCCATATAATCCAAATTAAGGATGGACCAATTTTTATTGACAATTTTTACCACAGCTAAGCTGTCGTTATTAAATGTAATAAAGGAGAAGGTATTTTTCTTTTTATCCTCTATTCATTGCCCTTTCACCAATAACACCTATTACATATTCACCATCACAAGATAAGGATTGTTGACTTAAGATGGGCCTGAAAATCCCACTAGCTCTTTTTGTTTGAACTTCCATATTTACTTTCTCCAGTAACTGTTCAGGGTAACCCCTTCTCCTAAACATGTCCATAATAAAATTGGTTTCAGCTATAAAGTCATCATCATCTGTTACCATTCTGGCTGCTCTTACCAGCTGCCCTTTTACCACTGATCTTTTTTGGTATGAAGGATGACAACTACTATAATCCAGATAAGAGTTTAAAAAAGTTGTTTTTCTATAGATCCTTGATTTAAGTTTCTGCTTCTCTTCGTCTATACTAATTTCTACATCCAAATAATATATTCTCTCCTTATGTAAAATGTGAGTAAATTCTAAGAAGGTGGTACTATTGTTAATGTAATCCAGAAATTCATTCAAGAGCTCTGATGACCCCGCCCAAACTAAAAAAGGTCATCCAAAAACCTTGTGTAGTATTTTATATTTTTCACAAATCTACTTTTGAAAATGTATTCAGTTTCCCAAAAGGACATAATGTAATTTGCATACATGGGGGGACAAGCGGCCGCCATAGCTACACCTACCACCTGCTTAAAGTATTGTCCCTCAAAGAAAATATAATTATTGTGAAGAATGACTTCCATGAGGGCAGTTATCAAATTAATATGATCTTGTGTATATTTCTTTGTCATGCAAAGCTGTGCTTCAAGCCATTCCAAACCCTCCTTATGGGGTATAACTGAAAATATTTTTTTAATGTCTATAGTAAGAAAGGTCATATCTTCAAAAACTGCTACTTTGTTTAAGTCCTTCAGAAAATCCCACACATCTTTACATGCATATTTCAGTTCTTTCACCACATCTTTTAAATAAAAGTCTACTAACTTTGCCATAAAGTGGGTCTTGGATCTTTTTCTGTCCAGTATAGGTCTAAATGAGGGTTGATTCAGGTCCTTATGGATCTTAGGGATCCCAAAGATACTTGCAATTACTGGGTATTCATTTTTGATATAATTATACTCATCAAGATTAATTTGACCCTGAAAAATCATATCATCCAATATGTTGTCTATCCTTTTAAAGGCAATGTTGATTTCATTTTGTGAAACTTCTGTATAAGTACCATCCACTAAAATAACATTCATACTGTTACTATAGTCTGTTTTGTCCATAATTATCATCCCATTTCACTTATCAGGTTTCATTACACAAATTTGTTTATCAGTGGCCACATCAATTAAGCAAGCCCTTTCACTAGCAGTCATATTGTCATCACCCACATGGGCCTCTTCCTTCAACATTTGCCTAAAATCCACCTCACAAGTTTTTTCAAAACAATGTACCAGATAATTCATAGGTGGATTAAAAATGCTAAGGTTTTTTTTTTTCAAACAGCTTTTAACACAGACTATATTTTCCCCATTTGAATTAAAGAACAAACACAAATTTAATTTTCTAGTATATAGCTTCAAATCAAGTAATAAATCAGCAATAAGGCCTCTGCATGCAGGAATAAAACTGACCCCCTTAGAGAGCACAAATTTTACCCCTTAGATTCCCATATATGGGAATATATAATCGTGATATGCACTGATTTTTTATATCATTTGGTGAGCATGAAGCATCCTTCTTGTTTTCCTATATAATCTATTCAACATGTTTTGGGGCCAGTCACTCCAAAACTGTAAGACAGGACAGAAAGAGCAAATTGGTTTCATAGGTTCATAGATTAGTACTAAGCTAACTGCCCTTGTGAGCCATTTTAAGCCTAGCCAATTATCCCTTTGAGGCTCAAACCCTGCACCTTGTGTTTGTAAGGCAAACACCTTAACTATTAGGCCACCCTCCCTTATAGCTTGGATTTTGTTCCGAGATGTCAACGCTGTTTTTAGGATTAATTAAAGTCTTCTAAAGTATTCCTTACTAAGTTTTATTCACATTTGTTCATATTTTATTTTTGATCCTCCATCAGTTCCCAAATATGTATACAGTACCTCTTGCTGTAGTTCTTTTATATCACATTCTTGTCCCAAACTGATGTTTTCCTGGTGCTGCAGTTTTCCTGCTTTAAAGGTTGCTTTTGCACATTTATCAAGACCGAATGACATTCTTATATCATCTGAAAAAGTTTTGACAACTTGCAGTTGTACTTTTGGTTCCTTATTTGATGAGCTATATAGTTTTAAATCAACAACAAACAGAAGATGAGAAGTCTTTACACTTTGTTGTTTTCTAGCAGCCAAATTATAACCATGGCCTAAGCTGTTAAGTAGTGTGTTCATAGGTTCATAGGTAGGTACTAGGCTATCTGCTCGAAGGCATTTATAAGCCTAGCCAGAATGTGTTGGCTTTCGCCACCCCCTTAGATTAATTCCCTGTGCCTCTGTCCAGCAGAGCCATTGAAGTTATCCCTGGGATAAACTTTCTGTTTCCCATCCACTCATCAAGGTTTCTCTTGAAGAGGGCTAGCGAGGATCTCTGCCTAATGTAGATTGGAATCTTGTTCCAGAGCATGGGAAGTCTCTGGGACAGGAAGGGACTAGGACTGAGCCCTGGGGAATGCCACTTGTAACCGGTTTAGAGTCAGACCTAGCTACCGCAACTCTTACCATGTGGGTTCTGTTCATGAGCCAGTTGGCAACCCATCTCGTGACATAGGGGTTTATGTTCAGGCTGGTGAGCTTGTCTATAATACCTGAGTGGGGAATGGCGTTGAAGGCCTTTGCAAGGTCTAGGTAGGCTGTGTGGATCACCTTTCCCTCGTCTATAGCCTTGGTAACTGTCTCAAAGAAGTCCACCAGGTTTAGGAGGCATGATCTGCCCTTAACAAAGCCAAACTGGGTAGGGTCCAGTGTTTGGAGGTTTCCAATGTCTCTGTTAATGAGATCCATGATGATGCGCTCCATAGCTTTGCAGACCAAGTTAGACAGGCTTATAGGGCAATAGTTCCCGGGGTCCATTGTGGCTCCACCTTTGGGGAGTGGAATAACCGCTGCTGTGCACCACTCTGTGGGCACATAGCCTGTGGAGAGGCTGAGTTTAAACAGTGTGTTTAGGTGAGGGGTTAGTTCATCTTTGAGCTTGTGTAGGATGCAGCCTGGGACACCGTCCGATCCCATTGATGCTGTGTTTTTGGCTTTGGAGAGGGGTGTTTTAACCTTCTTGTCTGTGATTTCAGGGGCACTACATTCTTCTGGTATAGTTATGGGCCCTTTTGTGGCTGAGAGGGGGTTGAAGTTTGCACTGAACCTGTCTGCCAGGATGTTGGCTATATCGGTCGGTTCAGTGTATTTTGTACCATTCTGCACTAACTCCGAGCAGATCTGAGAATTTCCACTTAGATTCTTGACATAGCTAAAGAATGCCTTGTGGTTATCTTTGGGGTCCATGGCAATTTTTCATTCGAAGCTAGCCTTGGATGATTTTATGAGGGAACGTAGTTTCTTGCTGATACTGATCAGGGATGTCTTCCCTTCTTGGGATTTTACTCTTTTCTGTACTCGTTTCCTCCTTCTATTGTATAGCTTGTTTATGGCAGGGGTCCACCAGACTGGTTTCCTTTTCTTGGAGGAGTGAGTCTTGGTTTTGTTTGGGATAGCATGATCCATGGATTCTTGTAGGTGTCTGTAGAGTGCATTAGTAAAGGATTTTGCAGCTTGGACAGCATTATCCTTTAGCATGGGGGCTTTGAATCTTTCCACCTAGGTCTTAAGTAACGTGAAGTTTGCATTTGAAAAGTTTTTTCACAGTGGTTTCTTTGACCGGTTGTGGTGGCCGAATGTGGATATCCAGAGTGATTAGTTTATGGTCAGATCTAATGAGCGAGGGGTTGACCTCTGGTGTGGAACACCGGTCGCCCATGTTGGTGATGACCAGGTCCAATATGTTGTCACCTCTGGTGGGGGTGTTGGCCAGTTGATCCAGGGCATTTGAGTTTATAAATTCTAGGAAATGTTGGGCAAGGGAGTTTGTACTTGAGTAGTTCTCCCAGTTAATGCTTGGGTAATTCAAATCACCTAATATCAGGGTGTTTGGTAGGACCTTTACGTTTCCCAGTGTTTCCAGGAATGCGGAGTGGGGGTCCTGGGACATGGTGGGTGATCTGTAGCAAGCTATAATTTGAATAGCAGTTTTGCCCATTGTTAGTTGCATGTGGATGATCTCTGAAGCATCGTGCGGTGTCACTAACATGGAGGTGTGGGTATCTTTGAATATGGATACTCCCCCGCCTTTTTTATTGCGGTCTGGGTTTTATGGCCAAAATGTATGGTATGAGTTGCAGCCTGGTAGTGCTGGGGTGCTCTCTGGAGCCTTAAACCAGGTTTCTGTTACTGCACATATATTGATTTTCTCCATACTGAGGAGTGCCTCGAGTGTGTGCAATTTGAGGTTTAGACTTCTGGCATTGAGTAGCATTACCCTCAGTTTTTTGTTACTTGTGCTATTTATGGTGGTGGGTTTGTCTTTTTAGCCTTACCTAAAAAAGGCACTATGGGGGTGGCAAGAGCCTTGGCCAGTATTCGAAAGCCTAAGGGTGACAGGTGCAAGCCATCTCTAGCGAAGCAGCATGGCTTGTCGAGCATGTCATCACAGGCTGACAGGCACTGGATCCGTGAATGACACCAGAAACTTAGCCAGTTGTTGAAATTGATATTTTTTTCTCTATACTGTGGTATCATTCTTGGTGAGGAAAGGATGTTACTCAGGGTCAGGGTCATACTGGCCTGGGCTACGTGATCAGAGAGCTCCTCCATGTCTCTTTTCATGTAGTCCAGGGAGGTATGGCTCAGATCATTCACACCAACATGGACAATGAGAGAGTTATATTTGTACTTGTTCTGGAGTAACCTGAGTGCTTGTGTTATGTGACTGATCCTGGCACCCGATAGGCAGCTAGCAGTAACCTTCTCCTTGTTCAGCCTAGTGAGTGGGATGTCAGTGTGCTTGACTATAGAGTCACCTATTACTAGTGTGTTGAGTATGTTATTTTGCCTTAAGGGCTGTGATTGTGTGGCACACTGGTTTTGTGAAGTATGTGTTTCATGGTTTGTGTTGGGGGGTTGAGGTTGCTTGGATGTCTGATTTGGAGGTCTCTGTTGCTTCTGCAGATTTTTATTTAGAGCCTCCAAGTACGTTTTTGTGTATTTATGTGTGTTTTTTGCCAGTGCTGGTTTCATAGGTCTGTGTGAGACTGGTGGTGTGATGCAAGTAATTCCCTTCTCCTCTTGACTGCCTGGTCCAGTCTTGGGTTGAGAGAGCTTAGCCTCCAGTTTGGCTGTATAATTGCATCTCTCGCATGTATTAATGTTTGGTGAAAGGAGGAGAGGGTTGTCTGTGTACATGAGGCAATTGTAACATTGCATCAAAATTCCCAGATTCACCAGTTGGACCGGAGAGTACACCTGAAACTGCCCTTTTGACATGCCTGGATAGGTACAGTGAACTGTTTTACTGATTGGCTGGTAAGGTCGAATAGAGAGCCTTGTCCTTCTCTACAGTATAGGGGGGCTCTAGTGCTAAATAGGGGGGCTCTAGTGCTAAGGTTTATTAGTGCTTGCTATGAGTTTTGTGCAAGTGCTGGTATGAGAAGTGAATGACTTTGTGGAGCCGGGAATAGTTATACCCTAGCTAACCGGCACTGCCCGACGTGCAAAACCGTGCAAATGCGGATTTTATAGCAGGGAAATGAAAGAGATAGAAATTAGCCCAAAATGACCAATAAACTACTAGTTTCTGGGCTGAAACCACTCCCCCAGGGACAGATAGGCTGCTCAAAGCTTCCTCTGTCACAGTCAACAGAGAAACTTCCTTCTATCCAAGTAAGGTATGGGCAAACACAGAAACTTGTAACACAGCCCTGAATTCAGCACTAACCTGAAAACTGGACTATACTAGCTTAGAAAGGTGGGAAAACAAGTTTGTTTTTGTTTTTTTTTTTCAGAAAATAAAGCAGATACAATCAAAAACACTTTAAATGCACAGAAATAGCTATCACACTTGAGTGTGTAGCCTACAACAGTTAAACAGGTAATTTAAGCACAAAAATGGCTTTGTTAAAGTGCAGACAGTAAAATAAGTACAATATGTAGCTGAAACAAGCTTTTTAAATCACAGTAACTAGAAAATCTGCGTTTTAGGCGGAATTAGCTAAAAGCAGCAAGAAAATGCAGAAAAATGATAATTAATCACTCCAAAGTCTCTCTTTTGTCGCTCTGCTGCTGTAGAAATTTGCAGGGCACCAGACAGGAGCTTGCTGAGCTGTATACTACACAAATACCTTGCAAATGTGGGTTTTATAGAAACTTGTAACACAGCCCTGAATTCAGCACTAACCTGAAAACTGGACTATACTAGCTTAGAAAGGTGGGAAAAAAGTATATATATATATTTTTAGTTTTTTTCAGAAAATAAAGCAGATACAATAAAAAAACACTTTAAATGCACAGAAGGGAAGGCAGAATAGCAGCGGTGACAGAAAGTCACCCTGGAATATCCCCCTTTGAATTTTTATCCCTGGGATAATAATTTGTCCTTTATCATGGCTTAATTGCAAAGTGGTCTGCCACTGATTCATGGTCACAGTAATGTAGTTGATCAGTGTAGGGTGTATCTTATACATTTTTAAGCACTCTTTTATACATGAATGTGGGATAGTGTGAAATGCTTTTTTGTAGTCAAGCCATGCCATACTTAGATTCTTCCACTTTTTACAGTTCTCTACTATGACTTTATTTAACAACAAATGATGCTTTGTTCCATATGACTTTCTTTTATTGTCCTTTTGTTCTACTGACATAATTGAGTTTTCTTCTAAATGACTATAAACTCTGTCAGCATCTATTCCGTGTATAGTTTATATATCATTGGAAGGCAAGTTATTGGTCTATACTTTTTAAGGTAGCTTGCAGGTTCACTCCTAAGTAGGAGCATTGTTTTTCCTGTTAGCCAGGTCGGTGTCTGTTCGGGGTGTGCATATGAATAGTTCTTACTGTTGTTATTCTTCTTAAGGATTTGCATCCAAAAACCCACTCTCTCCTTATTTATTGAATTTTCCTCCTGTTTCACCATTATCCCTTTCCACTTTGAATTGTAGCTTTCTGCTTGTATTATGTATAAGAGCCTTAACTGTGTGGCTCTAAATGTCTCCTCAAATCAGACAATCCTAAACCATGTTGTTCTAGTGGAAGAATCACCTTACCCACTTGACTCTTGCATTCTTCCCCTCCCAGATAAAATCCGTCAACTCTTTATTAATTACTGGCCACAACTTCTCCCCTGGTTGATAAAAATATGCTTGACCTTTGTATAAAAGGGACTAAAAACATTTTAGTGCTTGTATTTCGCTATCCATATCTATAGGCAAGAGCTTCTAGTTTCACAGTTTTAGTTATTTTTTTATTTAGTCTCTTCCCAAATATCATTAGCTGCCATAACAGAATCCTTTTTAAGCCATACTCCTGAATACTTCATTTTATCATGTCACCATGAGACGCTCTTTTCTGGTTTTATCAGTTACAAAATAATATTGTCTGCAAATAAAACCAATTACCATAACAATTATATCCTTGAATTTCTGAATCTCTTATTTTCTTTGCCAATGGTTCTAAATATAACATAAATAACAAATGGAAAGAAGGCATCCTTACTTGGTTCCTCTGTTCATACACAACAACTTATCAGAAAAGAGGCCTCCCACTATGAATTTTACCACCAATCCCTCATATATCCTCCTAATTAACCTTATTATTGTATCAGGGAATGCTAATGCTTCCACTGACCTGTTCATATAATCTACTTACTCTTTCTAATGGTTTCTCTGCCTCAAGACCCATAGCAACAGTGGTATTTTCTTACATTCTGCTTCCCTCTGAAGCATCATTGTTCTTTTAAAGTTGTCAAATGTTTGCTTCCCCTCCACAAAACCACATTGATCCATATCTATCAATTTTGGCAACACCTTTGCCATTCTTTTAGCCATTATAAACACTTTATAATTATGGCTTAAAATTGAAATGGGCGTATATGATGCTGGGTCTGATGGGTCTTTAACTAGGGTTGCCACCTTTTAACAAGGCCAAAGTGGGACATATGGGTGTGGCCAATAGGACAGGTGTGTGACCAATATGACACTAGCCCCATCCCCACCACGACATCATCAGTGGTGTTAAAGGAGATGCAGTATTACAGTTATGGATACAACATTGTAACATTACAGCATACTGAAAACTCAAACCATTTAAATGAAGTGAACTATTACTGCAAAAAACACTTTACTCAGTTGTAACAGTAAATAAACTTTAAAGGAATAAAAAACACACTACTCATTAAACAGACACTTGTTTATTTAAAAAGTAAAAAAATTCATAAACCAACCATGACTATTCAGAAAGAAAACTTAAAAAAATCTACATACCACATACAAGACAAGTATAAAATTAAGATTTTTTTGTTGTCAATTAAAGCTAAAGCAAAGAAAAAACACAAAACTGCATACTGTACCCTAGTACTACATGCTGTACACTAGCAAATTAAAGTTAAAGCAAAGAAAAACACAAAGTTACAAACTGCTCCCTAGTACTTTATACTGCACACTAGTATACTAAATCACTTTTTTTAAAAGTGTATTTTGTATTTGATTTTATGGCTTGAAGAAGGGCCCGATTTGAAACAATATTTGGGTAAAAGTCACAATATTTCATCAGGTAATTTACAGTCATCATTAGTTCAGCTTTTAACAAGTCCACACTACATCGGTTTCGCACATCTGTCCATTTACCTTTCACCAAAGAAAAAACTCTTTCTGCAAATGCGTTTGAAGTCGGTATAGATAAAACCCTAGCAATTACCAGATATAGTGTAGTCAGTTCAGGCCCTTCTTTGAAAAGCTTCAGCCACTTCTCTCCTGGGCTCAAGCTTGTGTTACATAACTGTTCGAGAAAGGGCCTAATTGCCAAGTAGTCCCTAAAAAGATAGTCTTCATCTACATCCTGCAGACTCAGGGCAGTGGTCACATTAAGTAAGTCACTGAAAGCAAAGGGCTCATTTAGAGATACTTTAGACAGTGTAAACAAGTAGTTGCTTTCAGTATAATCAAACCACTGTTCCAGGTACTTCACTGCTGTCTCCAAGAACACAATGAAGTCTCTTTTCAGTTTGTTAGCAGAAGTGCTGTCTAATGTGCTCATAAGTGCCCTATGTTTCCCTTCAAAGAAAGCACCTTCAGCTCTTGCCTGCAGTTTTTGTTTCAGAGAGACCATTATACAAAAAGTTTCCATGGCAGTAAGTGCTGATTTTTCTAATGTACTTGTATGTTCATTAAAATCAACAAGAACAGCACAGAGAAAGTGCAAATAGTACTGGGGCAGCGTAGGCAATTCATTCTCACCATGCTCATTAGCTGAAAAGTACTGCCATATCTGCCAGGGGGTCTCCTCTTCTCCCTGGGAGAGGAAATAGGACTGGAGCACTGGGAGATTTTTCACTACTCTTTCAATGGCTGGGAGTAGTGACAGCCACCTTGTTGGCACATGTCTTAACAGACTCTCAAATTCCATGCCACAAAACTCAAAGAAGTCTTTCAGGTCTCTGGTCCTTGTGGCTGAACCTGAGAAGTGGCTGAAAAGTCTCATTACAAATACTTCCATTTCGTATGGTAGTTGTGCTGCAGCTTTTTTTGGCTGCATTGTGAATGATGTGGGCAACACAGTTAGCCTTCTGGAGTGATGGACACTTTTGTTTTAATCTGGTATACACACCAGATTTCTTCCCATAGGTCACACTGGCATTATCAGCCCCATAAGCTGAAATGCTGTTCCAGGACAAGGAGTGCCTTTCCATAATGTTTAAAATTTGCTGTGAAATAGCCTGTGCAGATTCATCAGGGTCTTCACAGAAGTCCAAAAGGCCATTCACCACCCCTTCTTCTTTACAAAAATACCTCACAACAAGTGGAAATTATTTTATGTTCCCCTTGTTGGAAGCATCTGATGAAATTGCAAATGAAGTGCCTGGTTTTTGAAGGTCATGCAGGAGGCATTCTAATGAGTGCGGTCCCAAAACATTTTTGACTATGGCTTCAGCCTTGGTTCTTCCACAAGATAGTTTCTTTGCAGTGTCCGAGTCACTGTACAACTGGCTGGCCAACTTTACTGCACAGTCCAAGCTGTTATAGGAAATATTGTGCTTAACGGCATGGAACACCTCAGTGGCTTCTGCTGCAATGATCCTAAGTTCTGGTCCCTCAAGGTTTGCGTTCGTTGCCCACTTTGTCATCAGGTGATTGGATTTAGCTTGAAGAATAGCAGTCTTATGTTGTTCAGTTGCCTCATGTCGTGCGACATCGTTTCTTCCACCGTGGGTCACTAGAAATTCTGTCTTGCAGTACCTACAGAACGCTTTGACATCACTGCATCTCTTGATCCAGTCGAATTCTGTTTTCCAAACATCCTGCCACTTGCACATTCTGTTGTTGCTGGTTGACTATGATGAAGCTGCTGCTCTCTTCATGCTTGAATCTGTACTTACCTGATATGCAACATATTTAGCAAAACTGTGTTAGTAGGGTGCAGTAACATACTGCTGCACAGCACAAATGAACTGGCTCAAAAAACATTTGCACATGAAAGAACTGGCTCGAAAAACATTGGCACACAAAAGAACTGGCTTGAAAAACATTGGCACATGAAAGAACTGGCTCAAAAAACATTGGCACGCGAAATAACTGGCTTGAAAAACATTGGCATGCGAAAGAACTGGCTTGAAAAACATTGGCATGCGAAAGAACTGGCTTGAAAAACATTGGCATGTGAAAGAACTGGCTTGAAAAACATTGGCATGCAAAAAACTGGCTTGAAAAACATTGGCACTCGAAAAAACTGGCTTGAAAAGCATTGGCATTTGAAAAAACTGGCTTGAAAAACATTGGCACTCAAAAGAACTGGCTCGAAAAACATTGGCATGCGAAAGAACTGAGGAATGGAGCAGAAAAGAGTTAACATTACAAACAGTTTGAAAAAGGTCAAATAGTAAATGAGGTAATGTAGGGGGCATTTTGGCCATTGAAAACTAACACAGCTCGTAGAAAATGAAATGCATTATTTTTACCACCGAACATGCCCCCCACCCCTCAAGAAAAAAAAGTTAACCACATTTTCACTGAACCAAAAAAACACTAAAATGAATGAGAATGCACAGCGGATACCATAGACCTGATTTAGCTTTTGACCACAGCAGTTAAAAGAAATGTATGGCACTAATTTACACAGCGCAATGATCTATTAATGAACATGCCCAACAGCAGCACTGGTCGTAATCGGATTGTAATGAAAACAGTACATTGTAAGTTTATTGAAGACATCACTAAAACACAAAATACAAACTTTGCTACTTATAAAAGCAAACTACCCTGTAACAACAACATGGTTTAGCACAATCTCAAATACACTGCATTAACTTCTGAGAATGCATCCACAAAAAAATAAATAAATAAACAGGAAAAAAGTTCGTAAACATTTTACCTTTAAAAATACTTCTTACAAGAGAATTAAAATAAACTACAATGTACAGCAGACTCCATGGACTCCTTTTACCTCAAAACATAGAAATTAAGAGTAATTTACCCAGCACAGCGATGCAATAAACAGGCCCAAGTAAAAGCAGCACACCCATATTCACATTACAAGCAAAGCAGGACATTTTAACCTTGTTAAAAACACATAAAAAATTAAATGCACACATTTACAAGTATAAATGAAAACAATCTTGAAACAGCTTCAGCAAGTTGGCAACATGTACCTACTAGAATAATAAATGCACTACATTAACTGTTAACATTCCCCCTCAAAAGGTAAACTTGTACCACATACACATTGACTTGCAAGACCTAACAGGAAAAACAGTATATCCTAACTTCCTGAAAACAGCATTAAATTGCACACATTTCCACACAAAAAAGTGCAAACTATGCTCAAACATTTTCTATCTGCAAACAGAAGATACCCAGAAAAAGCTACAACAATAGAAATATATCACACTAAATTTATATTTCACTGCTCCCCACCAGAAATAAACAAAACTTCTATACACACAGTTCAGCCTTTTAAAAGTAATGCTTCCAAGTCATACCCCCAAGAACAATAACAATTACATATACATACAGGTTTTATACCTTTAAAAACTACTACTCAAAAATCTCAAAATAACCACTGCACAGATTTTAAATACTGCATACTACATCCCCATCTACCTCTAAATATTAAAAACTTAAATAAAGCACAATATTCCCATTTTAAATAACTAAAGCCACAAAATACTATGTTATGTACTTACCACTATCACAGTATTTGCTGGGCTAGCTTGCTTCCTTCCTGCTGGAATGGCTAGTTGGATGACTGGCTTTGCCTGCTCAAGTGGCTGGGCTGGTTGGCAAGCAGGCTGCCTTGGTGGCTAGCAGGCTGCCTTGCAGGCTGGCTAGCAGGCTCCCCTTGCAGGCTGGCTTCTTTGCTGGCAGGCTGGCTTCATTGCTGGCAGGCTGGCTTCTTTGCTGGCTGGCTGGCTTTTTTGCTGGCTGGCTGGCTGGCTGGCTTCTTTGCTGGCTTCACTACTAAGATTAGAAGTTTCAGACCTTAAGTATTTCCTTCGCAGCTGTAGAGCACTAAGACAAAACTGCTCTACAGCTGCAACCTTTATTGGGCTCTTTGAGGTGAATCCCCACCCCCTCCAATTCCTGCAGCCAATTGCTGCTTGAATTACACCACCTGGACCTAGCAGGGAATCCCTCTAACTGCAGGTCCGGGTTGGTGACGTTGCCGCATTGCAGTGGAAAAAAATGGAAGTATTTTTGGCTTTTCCATGGCAATGGCAATTCAAGAGTGTGAAAAGTGGAAAACGGGACTTTTAAAGTCCCACTGTCTGTGAATGCAGGAAACGGGATGAGAAGGCTCAACCTGTGAGTGTCCCACTGACAACGGGATGGCTGGCAACCGTATCTTTAACATCTTTAGGTATTACAGCCATCACAGCGTTTTTCCAGGAAGTTGGTGCTTCACACCTTTTAAAATGCTGTTAAAACCTTACAGATCTTTATCACATTCTTCCATCCTAGCTTCCAAACTTCCACCAGAATACCATTTATTCCTGGTTACTTTCCTTTAGATTTGTTATATATCACCATTTTTTTCCTCATTTCCTCATACCCTGTTAATTGTTGACCCTCATCTGTCTCTAACCTTGGCATATTTAAGTCTTCCATAAATATTCCCATTTGCATTTTTCCTGATTTCCCCATTTCTCTGCTTTATACAAATTTTTATAAAATTTCTGAAATATCTCTAATACCTCATTTCTGGTTATTTTTCTTGTTATAGGCTCCCTACATTTGACAGCAACCCTTTTACTTTCTGTTGCCTAACTCATTATGCTAAAAGTTTTTGTGCTCTAGAGTTATTATCAAAAACAATTGCTTAACAGCAGTCTTTCAAAACTCATGCATATTATCCAGGTATTCCCATATTTTCTCTTTAGCACTCTGCAGATGCACCTCTTTTTCTTCTGTACAATTTCCCTTATTCTGCAATACTTTAACCTTTGTCAGCCCCTCTAAACACTTCTTGTTAATTCTTAACCATATCTGTTTTTGTTGTATTTCTACTCTATTTTTAAACTCCACTTTCATTTCTCCCACTCACTAGCTATAACCTCTGGAGTACTTTTATCTTCCCTAATAACTTCTGAATAATTTCAGCTACCCATTCCTTAAGTTCCTTTCTTTTTAACAGGTCGGTGAGGAAATGCCAGTATCTCATTTTACTTCCTTACCCCACATTTTTATAATATATATTATTGGCACATGATCTGAAATAAATATTTGATATGTATCAAAGATCTCAATTGAATGGAGTTCATGGGAAATATAATTTCTGTCTAGTCTAGCCCCCTTATTGTACCTTGGAGAATAATATGTAAATTCTCTCCAAGTTCCTACTACTGAATTCACATATGCCATACCATATATTTTCATCAATTTCTTCAGAAATCTATCCCCTTTTGTTTTATTTTTTCCCTTCTAGGCCCCAGATACATGCTCATTGTTGCAAATCAAATTTCAGTCCCCTCTTATAATTAGTAATCCCTTCTGAAAGCTGATTATTTCTCCCAAATTCTTTTAAGCTCTATAATAGCAGTTTTAGGTGGAATATAAATATATGCCAGTGTAATCGTCCTCCCTTGCCAGTAGCCCCATACTACCACAAATCTACCATTATTATGATTTGTTCCTCTTCTGTCAGTATTGGAGCTCCTTTAGCAATTTATATAAGTACTCATGTTTTCCTTTGTCTCTGATATTCTGCTGAATATCCATTTTGAAATCCTTTCTTAATCAGCTTCACATGCTCAGTTCTTTCCAAATGTATCTCCTGTAGCATTGCTGTTTGCACTCTGCATTTCTTCTTATAATTAAATATGATTTCCTTTTTATCTGTACCTGTAAGACCCCTGACATTCTGAGGTAATAAGGAAAGAGTCGCCATTATGATAAGCAGTCATTATTGTTATTATTGTGATACATGCACCCACTAATGTCTGGCAAGTTGCGACCATATCACATTTTACAAGACTTTGTTTTAATTAAAACCCTAAAAAAAAAAAAAAACAGCCTCCACATGACCTGTTCACTCAATACAAACTCACTCAAAACTGTGTTCATCTTCAAATACTGTAGTTTAACCCTTGCCAAGAAACCATGACAGACTGGCAGTGAGCCATGAAGCCTCACTGATTTTTAATTGCTAAACATATTCCCTAAGAGACCAATGCATTAGTGGACAGACTCAGCCAATGCCTTTGCTTGCTTTATTTTTTCAGCAGCATTTGCCTTCCAAAAAAAAAAAAAACAGTACCATGCCTGGCATAACCAAATTCCTTTTTCTTTATAGAGCAAGAGAATGGCCTTTGCAGGGGCATCTTGCAGGCAGGCATCAGAGAGTTTATCTATTAAATCCCATCCATCACTGCATATGCATGCATATTTACAAAAGGTTGAGCATGTAGTGAGGCAGTGCAAAGGCTTGTCATCCACTTTCACGAATGACATGACCCCCATAGCCCCACCTGTTCTTAAAGGGTGTTATTTTCAGTTCCAGGTCTTTTTCAGGTGCTCCTATGAAGGTGGTTACCTAGGAGGATCAACTAATGACTGTGTTATGCTGGTATCAGAGGATAGACCTCTTATTTTCTGTCACAAAAGTTGCATGCTTACTATAATGATAGATTTTTAGATCTTTAAGAAGGCCCTTTTTTCGGTAACATATTCTCCCTCATTACATCAACTATGTGTCTATGCCTTTTTTACTGGAAAGGCTCACCCAAACTCAGCTACAGTTTACTGTGAGGGAAAGATTAGTTTGCTTTTTATTTGTTGTATTTTGTATTACTTTATTGCCTTTTTCTATTTTGTATACTGTGATTTGTTTTCTGTACACTGTATTTTACTTGTATTCATATTAAAACTTAAAAAGAGACCACAACTATGTCTCTTGTGAGTCAGACAGAATTTTTTCTCGGCTTCCTACCCAGTTACTGTTGTGTTCTTAAACACCACTGTCTTTCTAGTTGCCTGCCCCTTATATTAATTTGACCATATATGTCATTTCATCTCTGCTTTTACTGGCTGGTGTGAGTAAGCACAAAATTATCATTTTGTGAAATCACTCCCCTTCAGCTATTTAAATTTATTGGCCATCCTACTATATTCCATAGTACCAGAATACAAAAGTGACCACCCCCTTTCAATCTATCTTGCTGTTTTAAAAATAGCGACTCTCCACTAAAACTTAACTTTTTAGACAGGTAAAATTTAAGTTACCTACTTTCACATCTAACTCCTGTAGTGCACACTGCAGTGTTTAGGATAAACCATTTTTTTTCATCTTACCTTTAAGCATCTATTGCAAGACCACCAGTTATTGGAGAGCCCACATTCTGCCTCTCAGTAGTCATCTTGGTATTAGTACTTCTGTTTTCTCCTGGTGAGAGAGGGAGTACAGTTACATTATTTCCTGGAGACTGCTGATCACCAGAAAGCTTAATAACTGCTTTATAGGTGACAGCTTGGAATCTGTGCTTATATTCTGATCCTGGTGAGTGTAGGAGCAGAGTGCATTGATTCCTGACTCTTTCTGGTTGGAGAGTGAGTGTCTGTGCTTAACGTACCTGATTGGTCTGGTTGCTATTTGAGGCATTTACCAGAAAAAGGCTACAAGCCTGCAGACCCTTGCATCACTGGGACAAGACTGTGGATCACGAAACAGGCCATGGCATGCTTCTTTTCCTGGGACTGGTGCTAACATTTTGCTTCTGGTCAGAGAAGAAGCAAAGGAGTATTGTATCCCAACAGAGTGAAGCTGTGCTGAGACCAGCATTAGTAGTAGCCAGGCAGTAGCCATTCATGCGACTCCCCTCTTTTCATCATTCTTGACAAGCTAATTCTTTATTTTTCAGTAAGTACTGCTTGATTTCTTTTTAACTTCACAATATCTGGAAACAGCTCCAGTACTTAGTAATAATGACCATCCCCCTGGCATGTCTAAAGGTCAGTTTCCTATTCTTTCTCCTATTAACCTGGTGAACTTGGGCATTCAGAGGCAGTGTAGCAACTGCCCCATGTATACAGACAACCCTCTCCTCTTACCTCTTAACATTCAAACTTGTGAGAGATGCACTTATAGATCCAAACTGGAAGCCACACACTCTCAAGCTAAGACCGGAATAGCTGGTCAAGAGGAGAAGGTCAACACTTGCACCACACCACATGCAACACATAGCCCTCCAGAACACCCACCATAACAGCTCTCACATAAAAACATGAACCACATACCTACCTTTATGGAGGCTCTCAAGAAAAATCTACCCAAACAGCAGAGACCTCCAAGACAGAAATGCACTTGATCGCCACAACACAGCACAAACCACAAGACACATAGCTCACCTACAAGCCCCTAAGGCAAAACAGCTTGCCCAATACACTAATCATAGGTGACTCGATAGTGAGGCACACTGATGTCCCACTCACTAGGTTGAATAAGGAAAAGGTAACAGTCAGCTGTTTATCAGGTGCCAGAATCCGACACATAACACACGCACTCAAGTCACTCCACAACAAGTACAAGTATGACTCTGTCACTGTCCATGTGGGTGTGAATGACCTGAGATGCACCTCCCTGGACTACATGAAAAGAGACATGGAGGAGGTCTCAGATTATGTGGCCCAGGGAGATATGACCCTAGCCCTGAGCAGCATCCTACTGTCGCCCAGAATGATACCACAGTACAAGCAGAAAATGATTGACTTCAACTGACTAAGTTTCTGGTGTCATTCTAAAGGGATCCGGTATCTGTCTGCTTGGGATGACATAATTGACAGACCTCGCTCCTTTGCCAGAGATGACCTACATCTTTCACCCCTGAGTTTCTGGATACTGGCTAAGGCTCTTGCCACCCCTATAGTGTCTTTTTAGGCGATGTTCCAAAGACCAAATTACCACTGTAACAGCTATAAATAAATGCAATCTGAGGGTCATGCTGCTCAACATTAGAAGTCTAAATGTGAAGATGCACTTGCTAGAAGCACTCCTCAAAATGGAAAACATTGACATTTGTGCTGCAATGGAGACCTGGTTTAGGGCAGCAGAAAGCACACCTGCGCTACCAGGCTATAACTCATTCCACACCTTTTGGCCCCAGAACATATTCATAAAGGATATGCACACCTCCAGACTAGTAGCTCAGCATAACCCATCTGAGATATTTCAGGTACAATTAACATTGGATAAGACGGCGATTCAGGTCATAGCCTGCTATAGGTCCCCAACCATGTCCCAAGACTCTCACTCCATGTTCCTAAGCACCCTGGAAACTGTCAGGGTCCAACCCAACATTCTCATACTAGGTGACTTCAACTACCCCTCCATCAACTGGGAAAACTACTTATGCACCAATACACTGGCCCAACACTTCCTGGAATTCATCAATTCCAATGCTCTGGACCAGCTCATTCTTACCCCCACTAGAAGAAGCAACATCCTTGACCTGGTTATTTCTAACATGGGCAACTGTTACTCTATACCAATAGTCAATTCCTCCCTGATTAGATCTGACCACAACCTAATCACCATGGAAATCCACATCTCACCCACACCCTCTGCAAAGGTAACCACCATGAAAAACTTCTCCAAAGCTGACTTTGGGCTTCTAAAAACAGAGGTGACTAACTTCACGGCACCCATGTCAATGGAAAATAGATGGATGACTGCTGAATCATACACCAATGCACTGTATGAACACGTACATAAATGCATGGAATTAGCCATACCCAACAGAACCAAGACACTCCTCCAAAAAAAGCAAGCCAAACTGATGGTCCCCTGCCATTAATAAACTCTACAACAGAATGAAGACACTGTTGCAGAAAAAGATGAAGTCCCAAGACTGGAAAAACTCCCTTATTAGCCTCAACAAAAAGTTGAGATGCCTCATCAAAACCTCTAAAGCCAGCTATGAAGGTAGAATTGCAGCAGACACTAAAAACAACCACAAAGCCTTCTATAGTTATATCAAGAATCTCCACGGCAATACCCAGGTTTGCTCTGAGTTACTGCACAATGATATCTCCTATACTGAGTCAGCAGATATTGCCAACATACTGGCTGACAGTTTCAGTGCCAACTTTACCCCCCCCCCAAAGGACCAATCACCATACTGGAGGAATGCCAGGCACCCAGCATTACTGCAGCACAGGTTAAAGCTGCATTGTCCAAGGCCAAGAATACAGCGTCCGTGGGACCTGACATTATCCCTGGATGTCTTCTACATGAACTATAAAGTGAACTGGCACCACATCTGTGTGCCCTGTTCAATCACAGCCTCACCTCAGGCTTTGTCCCTACCGAATGGTGCACTGCTACAGTTATCCCTCCCCATATAGGGGGAGTGACTACAGACCCTGGGAATTATCGCCCCATTAGCCTGATGAGTCTGATATGTAAGACTATGGAGCACATCATCATGGACCTAATTAACAAGGATATAGGGAATCTCCAAACTTTAGATCCCATGCAATTTGGTTTTGTGAAAGGTAGATCATGCCTGCTCAACCTGGTTGACTACTTTGAGTCAGTCACCAGAGCTGTGGATGAGGGCAGGGCAGTTCATATAGCCTACCTTGATCTATCCAAGGCCTTTGATACATTTCCCACTCAGGAATTATTGATAAACTCACCAAACATTGCATCAACCCCTATATCACTAGGTGGGTTACAAATTGGCTCACAGATAGAACCCAGAGTATGAAAGTAGTGGACTCCATGTCAGACTGCCTACCAGTCATGAGTGAAGTCCCACAGGGATCGGTCCTGGGTCCTCTCCTGTTTGGCATCTACTTTTCAGAAGTCCAGGCCAACACGGAGGAACTCTGGCTGACCACGTTCGCAGACGACTGCAAGCTGGGAGCCATTATTAACTCCCAAAGTGATGTACAGAAAGGCTTCACTGAGACCAATGACTTGTGTCAAAACCATGGCCTTAAGCTTAATGTCAAAAAATGGATCATCATCCCCTTTGGGAAAAACTCAGTTCCCACTAATTACCACATCGATGGGAGCCCACTGAACACTGAAGGCATTGTAAGAGATCTGGAGACACAGGTTGACAGCAACCTCTCCTTCAACCACCACATTGCCACTGTGGTCAGAAAGTCCTTCTATGTGGCACATCTCATTACCAAGGGTTTTGCATCCAGGAAGAAAGAGGTCATCATCTCTCTCTACTCTTCCCTCATTAGGCCAGTCATTTGGCATGTACCTCATAGACACATGCAACAGCTGGAAAGGCCACAAAAGTACCTCACGAAGATGATCCTAGGCCTTAAACACATGTCCTACATGGACAGACTCAAAAAACTGTAGCTATTCTCTGTCTTATATCATCTACTAAGAGGTGATCTCTGCTTGACTTACAAAGCCATGTCTGACGCAGCTCTGTTAGAAATGCTACATCTAAAGAAATCCCAATCCCTTCGCACCACACACTCCAGAGACCTCAACCTCATTACCACAATCAACAGAACATGCTGGAGGGACAGGTTCATAAACCAGAGACTGCCCATGATCTGGAACAGACTTCCCATACATGTCAAGCAAAACACCTTACTGGCCCTCTTCAAGAGAAATCTTGATGAGTGGATGGGAAATAGAAAGTTCACCCTGGGGATCACTCCAGTGGCTCTACTTGATAGAGGCACTGGGAAATAACATTGGGCAGCATGGTGCCAGGGCACATCTATGGGCTAGGCTTATAAAGGCTCCAGGACCATTAGCCTAGTACACACGTATGTACCTATGGTGGACATTCTTCTTACAGACCTACAATTACAGTAAGTACATAACTGGTGTTTATGTTGCAATAAGTTAAAGCACTAAACCAGAGAGGAACACTATATACCTTTTTACATTGTCAGATTTCTGGTTTACATGCCTGTATTTATATAGAGTTTAATCAGAGAAATCTGAGAGCAATTGCTTTAACATATACTCCAATTCTGGGAGTCTCAAAGCCCCACTACAATGTCTGAGATGTACTAATTTTGTAAAATTCTCTGCGGTTAAAAAGAAACAAAAAAAAAAAAAAGAAACAGATTTAGCTAATGTTGGGTTTCTGAAGTGAAGAAAAGAATGACACGGATTTCAATTTAATATTCCGTATAAATCTTTTCTAGCATTGTATGTAGAAACTCTTGGATGTTTTAATATTATATATCTCATCCTATCCGTGTTTCTGATGGTTTATTAATATTTAGTAAGCTAAGTTTGGAACTGGATTAAAGTTTTGCTATGTTTTTAAAGGGAATATGAGAGGGATCAAAATGTCATAAATAAACTACCACTGAGAATCCCTAGTAAGAAATGGGCTTGAGTGCCATATGAAGCACTATTGTGTTTGTTTTCTGCCCACGTTTTCTTAGGAAATTTAAGCAGGCCAGCACAGTTTATGAATGCCATATTAAACAACTGTGTAGTAGGGAGTGGTAGAATATAGCAGATGTTGAGCAGACAGAATATCTGTGTTAACTGGAGAACTACTGGTCCGTTTACTGAAAAAGAAAGAAATACTGTATTAATGCAGCAACAGAAAACACAAAGACAGTGGAACACAGATGTAGTCCCTGTAAGATGGTAACAATATTATATCAGTTTTATAGCATGTTTTGTTCATGGTGTGCAATCACTTTAATATAAGGTAGACTCTGATGAGAATTGTCTACTTCTGAAGATTGATGCCTGTAAAGAACCTATTGCACAATTTGCACTATTTATCAAGAGGGAATAACCTTGGTACTTTTGTAGTATTTTATTCTGAAACTTCAGCCAAACAATAACACTTTGCAAGAATGATTTCCTGTTCAACAAAGAGCAATACAACTTGAAATCATGGTCTTACAAATTAGGCTTGGAGATAAGATTCGAAGCAATGTATATTCTGAGTTTCTATAAAAGCATTTTACAACTGCCAAATATTTCCTGGCAACTTTACAAGTATGTTATTTGCAGCAGCAAAAATCAGTGGGCTGTTCTTAAAAAAGAGAGAGCTATAGACAACAGTTTGTACATCTTCACTGGGCTGTTCAGTCCATTAATATTATTAACACATCATATAGAGCACAGCATACCACATATAAAACTAAAATAAATGCATGCTAATTGAAAAAAATCAGGGTACATTCACAAATAGACTAGACAAGCAAACATAAGCCATCTATTCAAATGAATAATGTCATACAGAGAAAGTGCAACATATTACCAGAACTAAAATTGTGTTGCAAAAACAAATGAAAGCAATCCAATGGAACTGAAAACAAACCCACCATAATTATAAATGAAAGTAAAAATAAGGCTATGCATATGTGCATTTCCTGAATGAAGCTTGCCTTTGGAGCAAGACAACACACATTAGTCTAGAGGCCCACTAGAAATGAACATAACAAGAATAATATGGTTCTGTGAACAGCCCTGCTTTGTTATATGCGTAAGCTAACATAATTCATTAAATGGGGGGAAATCAAGCTTAATACATTTACTGGCAGATAAAAAAATCACTGTAATCACTATGCCTGTCTTAACACTGAAACATTAAGTTATAGGAAATCTGAAGAACACATAGTTAATAGTGTTGAGAAATGACATTGCAGTCTATGTGCCAAAATAGATTAATAAAAATAGTTCTTCTGAATTCATTATTAAAACAGACTGCAAATAAACCTTTTTATTTGTATACTGGTCATATTCAAATCGTATGATGAAACATTAATTAACAAATCTGGACTTCTGTTTATTCAACTAAAACAACGAAGTTTGGATATTGTGTCTAATATGAATGACTAATTTTTATTTATTTATTTTACATTTGTTAACCGGGAGAGTCCGACTGGATACATGTCCATTTTCAGCGGAGGCCCGGGGAGAAAAGCTCCAAGTACATGACAGACATATGAACAAGATAGTTGAGTTCTAAATACAATATAAAGATACATCACATCTTGGGAAAAAAAAAACAACAGCAGCAAATAAAAAAAAACATAGGTCAGTTACAAAGGCGAGGCGCCTTGTTAAAAAGCTTGTTAAGGATAGTGAGGTAAGAGAAGGTAAATGATAGTGGTTAATCAGGTTTGGAACAGGGACATTGCCAGAGAGTATTGAGATGGGGTTTTTTTTGAATTGTAGGAGTGAGGGTTCTGAGGTGAGCATGGTCGGTAGGAGTTCCACATTTTACCTACAAAGTTTGAGAATAGAGAATCCCCAGCAGAATTATTGGCTTTGGTAGTTTGAGCTAAGATCTTATTGGAGGAGCGTGAAGATTGCAGGTTAATATAGGGGTGAATGATGTTTTCAGAGCTGGTGTTTTCTCTGGGTGATACAGTATCTGGTGAGCCATTTTGAGTTGGTTGAAATGGAGTTGTCTGGAAAACTCTAACCACCCTAGTTGCTTCAAGTTAGTGCAGTGGTGCTCTAAAGGTGGAATTTGCGGCAAATCTAGCTATGTGATTGTAACAAGAAGCAAGTTTGTTAAGGGTTGTCTTGTTTAGGTTTGTAAAGAGCGGGGAGGCATAGAAAAGAGTTAATAGTAGGTGTGTGCTGGCAATTGTAATTTTAGCGTGAGGAGTGAGAAAGTGTTTTACTTTATAGAGAGAGCCAAGCTTTTTATTGACGGTTTTGATGGTAAGATTGAAATGGGTGTGAAATTTAAGGAGTTATCAATGGTAACACCTAATAGCTTTGTGTGAGCTTCTGGTGATATAGTGATTCCATTGGAGGATGTAATAGAGAAGGTGGGGAAGAGTCTTGTTAGTGGGTGAGAAAGTAAGTAGTTTTGTTTTGTTGGGGTTGAGAACTAGTTGTCGACTTGAGAACCATTTTCTATTAGGTTGAAGGTGTCTTGGGTTGAAGCAGTGAGGTCTGCCAGGTTGGAGGCAGTGCTGATGATAGTCGAATCATCTGCATATTGAATGCATGTGGCATGGGGGGTGATTGTGGGCAGGTCATTAACAAAGATGGTGAAGAGAAGAGGGCCAAGAATAGATCCTGGGGAACTCCAAGTGTAACAGGTAGGCATGTAGATAATTTGTCCTGCCATAGAACAGCCTGTTGCCTATTGGACAGGTAGGATTGGAACCATTTCAGCGTGGAATTGCTGAGTGATAGTTTTTTTAATGTATGGAGGAGTTGAATGTGGTTCACCATATCAAAGGCCTTGGAGAGGTCTAAGAAAAGAGCAGATGATAGTTTATTACTGATGTTCTTCATTCCACATTGCTGCAGTCCTAACTATTGGGTAGTCCGCTGTCCAGTCGGCCCGAATACCAAAGAGTATTGACGCCGGTCCCGGCGCATTAGACTGACGCCAGTACGTCAGGGTACTAATGCGCATGACCGACGTCATATCCTCAGTCTTTTTTGCCGCATGGTCCGATGCAGAAGCAATTTTGCGAGTGCAGGTTGGCGTTCTGAAAGTTTCTGAAGTTAGAGTTTCAGACCGAATCAAAGTTGGCTAAGTACTGCTAGAATATTTTGGTTTTTCTTGCCTCAGTATTTAACCGGATGTCAGAAAAGTGAATAACTGTATTTCTTGTGGGAAACAGATACCTCATAGGGATTACCATACTTTGTGTATACCTTGTTTAGGCCTGAGCACGACGTTGTTGGGCGCCGCCCTTGTGCTAGATTTAACAAACGCACTATTAAGAGAAGGTTAGACTGTGCCAGGTTAGTGTTTGGGAAGCGTTGTAATTATAAAATGCCGCCGGATGCTCCGACGCCGCTTCGCTAAAAACGCAGGACAAAGCAGCAAAGTTTAGTGGAAGAACCGACAGTCCCAGATGTCGGTTCTTTAAAGGGCTCAGTGGAGCCGGAGGTTTTGCCAGGTGTTTCTTTGGAGTCTCAGGGAGAGACTTTACTGTTACAGGATGTATCCTCTCAGGAAGTAGGCCAGGCTGAGGGGCTTCTCAGGTGGCTGTTCTTCCTTCTCTTCCTAAGGTGGTTAGAGCCTCCCTTCTGTTTCCAAGGCTTCTTTGAGGGGCAGGCCAAGTTTTGCTTCAGTGGGGGTTTCTCCTAGTGCCTCAGGGTCTTTGCCTAAGAAACATATGCTTAAAATGGCAGAGGATTTGATTACTATGATAAGGGGTTCTATGCCCCTCCTGATAAGAGGCCTAGGGTGGAACCTGAGTTTGAGAGTTTTGAGCAATGCTCGAGGCTTCTGAGTCTTCGGTTGAAGACTTGCAGGAGTACCTCCTTATTCTGATTCTGATGTGGATGATTCTACTCCTTCAGCCTCCTGAGGATTTTTCATTTTCAGAGACTCTGCATTCCATGAGGGAGCATTTTAAATGGGAAGGGCAAGATTTCTCTGATTCCAGGAAAAGGCTTAGGGAATTCTTGTTTTACCCCAGCATAGGCCTTTAGCTATACCTCCTGTTTTGAATGTGGTGGAAGATGTTTTGCAGAGGCTTCCTGAATCCTGATTCTTTGCCTCCTGCCCCAGTTAAACCGGATAGGTATTATAGGGTGCCTGACGCCATAAGTATCTTTTTAAGAGTCCTAGGGCAGACCCGAAACTGTCTCTCAGGGGCCTAAAGGTGTGAAGGCCTCAGTTGTTAAAAATCCTGTCCCTCCTGATAAAGAGGCAAGGGCTTTGGATAGATGGGGAAAGAAAGTGTATACTTCTTCCACTTTAGCCATGAGGGCGTTGAATTGTCAGTTTCACATGTTAAAATATCAGAATTATCTTCTTTCACAGTTGAAATCTAAGGTGGATGCTCTGGCGGAAGGTATTGAGTGTAAAGAGTTGCAGGATTTAGTTCATGTGTCTGAACAAGTGGGTAAACATTCCTTGCAATGTGGTTTTGATGCTGTGCAGGCCTCCTCTAGGGTGGCTGCCACTGGTTCTGTTCTTCGTAGGCACGCCTGGTTGAGAGATCAGAACTTAGCTGAGCATGTTAAGACAAGGATTTTGGATGCACCTTTACAGTCTGATGTGTTGTTTGGTTCACCTGTGGAAGCAGTTTTAAAGAAAATGGAGGACAAGGCTAAGTCTATGCAAACTGTTAAGGATTGTTTGCTGGTGCAGCCTCCGAAGTTTAGTAGAAATTGGCCTACTAAGGGGTGGACTTATCCTGCTTATAATTCCCAGTCTAGGGGTAGGTCTAGACGTGGTAGGGGCAGAGCTCAAGGTTCTTTAGGCCCAGGGACAGGAGTTCACCTGCTCAGACTTCTGGTGAGGGCAGGGGTCAGTCCTTTCGTAGCAGACCCAATGACCTGCCTTTTCAGCTGCCAGTACCTTCTCGCTTGGCGGCACCTCTAGGAGGAAGACTGTCTCTTTTCAAAGAAAATTGGGATTTAATTACCCAAGACAAATGGGTTCTGGATATCATTCACCACGGTTACAGGTTTTATTTCCATACCTTGCCTCCTTTCAAAGGCATGCCAGACATTCCTCCTCTACAAAGAACAGAGGCTCGCAGACAAATTTCTCTGTTACTCCAAATAGGAGCCATTCAGTCAGTTCCTGTGCCAGAAAGGGGCCTAGGATTTTATTCTCGCCTGTTCCTAGTACCAAAGAAGGGGAACACGTGGAGACCAATTTTGGATTTATCTATCCTCAACACTTATCTGGACATTCCAAAGTTCAAAATGTTGACGTTACAACAGCTTTTACCTCTACTGGGCAAAGATCACTGGATGGTAACTTTAGATCTCAAGGAAGCTTACCTTCATGTGCCTATAAGACTAAGTTGCAGAAAGTATCTGCATTTTCGAGCTGGAAATTCTCAATATCAGTTCTCTGCATTGCCCTTTGGCTTATCTACTGCGCCCAGAGTATTCACAAAGGTTCTGGCTCCAGTGATAGCTTACTTCAGGCTAAAAGGAATTCAAATCTATCCTTACTTGGACGACTGCCTGATTCTGGCTCAAGAAAAGGAAGACCTTCTACAGCATTTGGAATATGTCATAGCAGTGCTAAGATGCCTAGGGTATTCTGTGAACGAAATAAAGTCCAGTCTAGTACCCTCTCAAGACATATGCTTTCTGGGTGTGAGACTGAATACAGCAGCCCAGATGGCCTTTCTAACCCCGGACAAACAAAAGAATCTTTCCAGTTACTTCCATCAATTATCTCTTCAGTCCGGGCTGACTGCAAGGACAGTCCTTCAAGCCTTAGGGTTCATGGCATCTTAGATTCTGGTGCTTCCCAATGCCAAACTGCATATGAGGAAGCTACAATGGTATCTCAAAATCTATGGACACAGCACTGCCAGGATTTGGACACTGTCATTCAAATAATACCTTGCATTCAAAAGGAATTTTTGTGGTGGGCTCAGGAATGTCACCTAAACAAGGGACTCTCTGTGACCCGCCAGAGGCAAGTCAGATTCTAACGACAGATGCCTCAGACATTGCTTGGGGAGCTCATCTAGATGGAAAGTGGATACAAGACAAGTGGCCTGCCAGACTACAGCATCTACATATCAACATGAAAGAGATGTTAGCAGTCCAGTTTGCATTAATGGCTTTCAAGGAGTTACTTCTTCCAGGGCAGGTGTTGATTCTAACAGACAACACAACTGTCATGTGGTACATCAACAAACAAGGGGAACACATTCTTACCCATTGTGCAGGCAAGCAATGATTTTATGGGAGACTGCGCCAGCTTGCAACTAACTCTTCAGGCAAGGTTTCTGCCGAGCACAGAACTCCTTAGCAGATGTGTTAAGCAGACAAATCATGGATCCCCACGAGTGGAAACTGGATCTTCATGTATTTCAAAAATTGACAGTGTCATGGGGAACTCCAGACATAGATCTGTTCGCTTCTCCACTAAACCACCAGCTGCCAAAGTTTTGCACGGGATTTCATCACACAGCTTGGAAAGTGGATGCTCTTTCTTTCAGTTGGAAAATCTTCATGTGTATGCTTTTCCACCTCTGCCTCTTCTCCCAAAGGTGCTTCTAAAGGTCAGACAAGACAAGCCAAGGATGATTTTAATAGCTCCAGTTTGGCCTCGCAGCACTGGTACCCATTACTGAGGAGTCTGGTAAGGAAGCCTCCATGGCCTTTACCCTTGATTCCACACCTATTGTCTCAGAGGGACGGTCATCTGCTCAATGTCAAGCTTCAAACTCTTCATCTAACAGCCTGGCATATTCTGTTTTGAAAGACAGCAGGTCTCAACTTCCTCAACAGGTTTTAAATGTGATTATGGAAGCCAGAAGACCTAGTACAAGGAAAGTGTATGCAGAAAAATGGAAGAGATTTTTATTTTGGACTGCAGCACAGAATTTGGAGATTTCGAGCCTAATTTGAGAGTGGCTCTTCAATATCTTACTGAGTTATTGGACAAAGGTTTGTCTTTCTCTTCCATTAAGATTCATGCTGCAGCAATTTCAGCTCACTATGATTGTGACCCACCATTGTTTTCACATCCTTTATTCAAGCAATTTCTTAGGGGGCAAAGAATATAAGACCCCCACGTAGAGCTCCTACTCCTGCTTGGGATCTCAATTTTGTGTTGGAGAAACTTACTCTACAACCTTTTGAGCCTGCAGCTACTGCTGACCTGAAATACTTGTCATGGAAGACTGCTTTTGTTGGCCATTACTTCTGCAAGAAGGGTTTCTGAGTTACAGGCCCTTATGGCGGTTGAGCCTTTTTTGATTTTTCATAAGGATAGGGTATCATTACGCACTAATCCTTCCTTTATGCCTAAGGTGGTTTCTAGTGTGGCTTTAAACCAAACTATTCATTTGCCTACTTTCTATGCAGATCCCCAAAATAAAGGGGAAAAGATTTTGCACACTTTAGATGTACACAGGCAATTGCGCTATTATTTAAGCAGGACTAAGGATTTTAGAAAGTCTCAGCAGTTGTTTGTTTCTTTTGCTTTGAGTTCGCAGGGCAAGCCTGTGTCAAAACAAACTATTTCTAGGTGGATTGGGTTTTGCATTGCATTTTGTTATTCCCATCATGGCAAAGAGATTCCAGCTGGGATTAGGCCTCATTCCACTAGGGCTACTGCCACTTCAACAGCATTTCTAAGGGGTGGCAACTAAGGATATTTTGGAGGCAGCTACTTGGAGTTCAGTGCATACTTTCTCTAAGCATTACCACCTTCCTCTCTACTCTAAGTCTAGGGCTGGTTTTGCCACAGCTATTTTGCAAGGCATGTTATCAGCTCCTGCTTCCTTATGATTTGCCAGCCTCCCTTACCTCTGCTTTGGGATTCTACCCAATAGTTAGGACTGCAGCAATGTGGAATGAAGAACATAGTACAGTTTTGTCCCTACCATAAATGTAGATGTTCGAGGATCCACATTGCTGCAGTCCAATTTACCCTCCCTCCTTCCCTCTATGTTTAGGGGTGGTTGTGTAGGTGAGATTATATTCTGGTACCTTTGTATATATTGTATATGTTTTTGGTGCAGGTATGTTTGGTGTATTTTGGTTTTGGCCTTGTCTTTTTAGGGTCTTCTGACATCTGGGGCAAGAAAAGACTGAGGATATGACGTCGGTCATGCGCATTAGTACCCTGACGTACTGACGTCAGTCTAATGCGCCGTGACCGACGTCAGCCATATACTTTGGTATTCGGGCCGACTGGACAGCGGACTACCCAATAGTTAGGACTGCAGCAATGTGGATCCTCGAACATCTACATTTATGGTAGGTACAAAACTGTACTTTTCTGAAGTTATTGATGGTATTAGAAAAGGATAGTAGGGCTGATGTGGTACTGTGATTTGGCCTGAAGCCATGTTGGGAGTTGGCTAGAATTTTATTTTTGGTGAGGTGTTCCATCAGTTGTTTGTGGACACACTTTTCCATAATTTTGGCCAGGGGTGAGAGTATAGCTATAGGTCTGTAGTTGGTTAGCTCTAGTGAGCTACCACCTTTATGGAGAGGAATAATGTGGGACATTTTCCATATGGAGGGGATGAAGGCTTCTGACAAGGTATGGTTTATGATTATGGAGACGGGATAGGAAATGGCCTCAGCTGCTTTTTGCAGAAACTCAGCTGGGAGGGTCAGCTAGCTTAGTGGGTTTTAGTTTTTAAGAAGAGATGTTATAAAGGATATGGGTACTGGATCAAGGTAAATAGATGATCTGATGTAGTTGTAGTATTCTGCTGGCATGGGTAGTGGAGTGGGCTGGTTGTTTGTTTGAATTGTGTAGGGATTGTATAGTTTCTGTGAAGAAACTATTGAATGTGTTAGCAATGTTTACAGGGCACTGTTGTTTGCAAGTTGTTGGAGTGGGGTTGTTCGGCCTGGGTGCAGGAGCTTGTTTAAGCCTGCCCAGAATTTTTGTGGATTATTAAGGTGTTTGTGTTGGAGGTGGAGGAAGAAGTTTTTTTTTTATCATTTAAGATCATTCTTTTGGTTTCACTTCTAAGTTGCCGGAAGGTTTGGTGGGAGTGTGGGTCTTTAGAGGTACGCCATGTGACCCACATCTTGTTTCTAGATAAGATTTTGGATTTTGTTTCCTTAGAGAGCCATGGTGCAGTTTTGGTTTTAGTTCTAATGGACCGTATTGGAGCATGGGAATCTAGAATCTTGAGGAAGGTGGTGTTGAAGTAGATAACTGCCTTCAAGAGGACCAGACGTGAGTATTGTCCAGGTGTGGGCTTTACGTTCAGGTTGAAAATGGACGCGTTGAATTTATTATTGTTCCTGATTTTTTTATGGTTGTAAGAAGGGGGTGATTTTCTTGAATTTGATAACATAGGTGAGTAAGTGATCACTCATGTCCTCTGGGTGAGTACCTGCTGAGTACTGGTCAGGATCTTTATTAGTAAGGATCCAGTCCAGGATGCTGTCTTTGTTTTGGGGTTTACCTAGTCTGGTAGGAGTGGATATGAGCTGAGAAAAGCCATGTAGATTTATGCTGCTAGATGGGGAGCTAGATGAGAAGGAATTCCAATCGATGTTGAAGTCACCTAACACTATGGATTCATGGGGGTGAGTTTGAGTTAACCAGTGGAGAAAGTCCTCTAAGGTTTTGTTATTATTGTTGCCTGGGGGGATGTAAATACATGCTATATTTATGCTTTTATGTTTGCATAATACTAGTAACAAACAAAAGTATGTAACACAGAATTATTTAATTATTTATTTGACTTCTTTTTTTTTTTTTTTTACCGGGAATGTCTGACTGGGTCAAAAAGAACCCATTTTCACTGGAGGCCTGGGGAGAAAAGCTCTAGTTACATAAAGTTAAGTATAATCTTTTTACAGATAACATAAGGTTACGAAGGTTACAAATATATACAGAGGTGTGAAGAATAAATACTTAATACAGTTAAAACAAAAACATGAGTTTCAGGTAAATGGGCCCATGTATATGAGGCAGATGGTAACAACTCATGTAGTTGATATAGATAGGGACATAGAAGATACTGAGTGAGTAAAGTAATGTACAGGAGAGAAAGTGGTCGAGAGTTGCAGTATGGTTGCATCTGGAGAGGAGCTTAGCCAGGATCAGAGCAGGGGCACAGCCAGAAGTCGAACATGTGTTGGCTCAGCATGGATTTAAAGGCAGGTAGGTTATTAGTAGTTCTCACAGTAAGCAGGAGAGACTTCCATGCTTATGCAACTTAGTGGGAGTAGAGACTTTGTCCAGCTGTCTTTGAGGGTTTGTATAAAGAGAGAGGTCTTTATTTGAAGACCTAAGTGTTCAGCTTGGGTTGTATGGGGTAATTATGCTATTTAGTGCTGAGCAGGCTTGGGTATTGTAGACCATGGTGTGGAGTGTTATAAGCTGGATATGAAGTAGGTAGCTGGGGAATTCTGGATGGTTTATTTTTTTTTTTAGTGACAAACAATGGTGGGTTTTAGTTTTAGAGTTGATGGCAAACTTGGCCACTTTATTATAGCACTGTTCCATTTTAGATTTACAGGAGCAGACAGAAGATATAAATGTGGCACTGTTTGCAAACCCAACAATGATATGCATTGAAAGTCCAGCCTTTCAGCACATACTCCATGTTCTAACACAATGAAAGATTGTTTTAGTTTATGAATGATGAATGACAGTTTAAAATATGTAAGGACCTGTGTAAAGTACACATATTTCCATTTCCTAGCCAAAGGTTTAAGGTGTGATTTCTGAATTTAGAGATTTAACCCTCTATGGTAAGGAGTAGAGGGCAATTACTATTAGATTTAGCCATCTTTCAGCTTCAGAGGGAGGAATGTAATATTGCATGTAAGGAGAACATCATGCATACAAATGAAGAAGTAAAAATAATTAGAAAATTATCTCTGAAAAAACCCTCTTGATCAAAATAGTAAAATTCTGAAAATGGATCACAATGAATGTCCCTACTGTTATAGTACAACAAATGATTACATACATGTGCACATTTAGTTCTGAACCTGAATCAAACTCATGACGCTACCTGTATCTGCCAGTCAGGTATACGTTAACAGGCTCTTAATGTTCAGAATGACCTTGGCAGAATTGTATAGTGCTTAACCCTTAGCACATAACTACAGACTCACATAAAGTAGAGTTATGGTCATGAGTTACACATACCATTTATTCCCTCCCATTAGGGTTGCCACCTTTTCAAATGTCAAAAGTGGGACATTTTTTGTAGAAATGTCATATTTTGCAGGACAAAACATACCCTTGACTAGTACAAAGGATAAAACTTCACTTTTTTGCCAAAATAACATCTTATTTTGTAGCATTTGAATTGCTTATGCTATTTCATATAACATGTAGGTATTTCAGATAAAAAATAACTGCTTTATGCAACTATTAAAGAAAACTTAAGAAATATTTTTGTCCTAAAATCTCAGGACATTTGCCATTTTTTTCAATTTTTTCACAAGACACAACTGCCCAAAGAGGGACTGTCCCTCACAAAGTGGGTCTGGTGGTAACCCTACCTCCCATTCCCTTATTTTGTAAGAGGAGTCATAACATTCTGTCCCAAGTTGAAAAGGGACATATTACTTAAGTATTTACTTCAGATAAATAACAGAAAAGGATCAAATATTAGATTTCAAAATACTATGTACTAGACCCCAGCACTGACTATCACTATCCCTAAGAAAATTAAATGGCTCTGACTTCTAACTATATTACAAATTGTTCAGATTAAAATTTTACCTTACATTATATTGAAACCTAAAAAAATTCCACTAATTAATTATCTAATCAAAATCTACAACTCAAGCAGATGTCTTCAGTTCTCCCAAGAAAAAAAATCTGCTGCAAATTGAAACTATCATAATCATTTGGAAATTCCCTCTTTTCAGTTTATGCAACCAAGTTATGGAACTTCCTTCTGCTAGACAGACATATGTAAGCCAATCAAAAAATATTCCTGGATATCTGAACAAACTAAAACAACACATACAGAACAAATAAAAACTGTTCACATTCCAGGACACCATGATAATCCCAAATGTTGTTAATGGTTTAACACCTTTAGCCACCTGTAGTAACACAATTTAAAATCCTACTACATAACCGCAGTTTTGTTAGAACCAAACAGTTCTACCAAACCTCCCCATTTCTCCTAATCAATGCATCTCATACTTCATTACCTTGTTATTCTAAGCTAAATGTAGTCACATCATAGCTTTACCTTTATTCTACCACATACTGCTAAACTACCCACCTGTTATTAAATATCCCCCTTCTCCCCAGCTTATAATTGCTTCTCCAAGGAATGTCTCCTATTCACCTTGGAACTTTGTTACTTCAATTTAATGGGTGTCACAGAATGAGAAAACCCATCAGCAATGCTGTTTGTATTTGTGTAATATCACTAGTCTAACTGTAATACAATGTTAAGTATTATCGGTGCTTGTCACTTTAAAAAATGAACTGAAATACTGCAGTATTAACTTGTCTTTTACTGTTTGTATTTATATTGCTTGTTATCACAAGTGTCTACATCCAAAAAATTGTAAAAAGTTACTCTTTGATCTTATATTCTGGAGCTTTTTTCCCTGGCCTCTAGCCAGTTTGGACCATCCAAATTAACACATGCAAATAAACAAACAAATAAATGAATGAATAAATAAAACAAACAAATAAATAATTCACTGGCATTGTTTTGAGGGCAGGAAAATAAAGTGATAAACCGACTAAAGGTTGTCAGTGAATACTATCATTCGAAAGGTTAGAAACAGTCTGCCTAAAGGAATCTGAGAATTCAGGAAGCATTATCATTATTGATTTATGACAACCATCTTACCTGACAACTGTAGCCACCACATGGGCCTCCAAGCAAGATATTCTGTGTATTTCTATATCCCCATCAGCTCTAATCTGTCAAAAGGTACAGCACTACTCTACCTGCAGATCCACAAATTCCTGCAACAGGAGTCTGTACACAACACTAACACTGAAGCAATTGCTCTTAGAGAACATATAAATTAAACTAAGTAAGTTCATTGAGAAGAATGTTGATTTTCTAAAACAAAAACTTATTTCTGGGCACCATCTAACACATAATGACAACATGAGTATGGGAAGGGACTGAGCTGAGAGAGAGAGAATTAAGCTGCTATAATATGATAAATTGCAGTGTGGTAAGTCCACAGGACATTCAAGTAAAGTACTGTAAATAACGCTATTTAAAATGAAATGATCTTCAAACACTGCCTTCGATACAAAAGGTATATTATACATTTCAAAATGATATGACTTAAGTACTCCTTAAATGAATAACTGACAAAGAAGTATCAATTTTAAAGGCTTTATAGGCAGGAGAAATAAACTCTTATTAAAACAACTGTTAAGTATAAGACTAAATGAAAACAGGAAACAGACAAATGGAGAGTCATCTTAATTAAAATAACTATAAACACAGAAAGTACAAATGAAAGAGAGGCAAAAACTAAAATTTATGGCTAATTTAAAAATTGCAGGCTCTTACCTTGGATGGAGAGAAAATCCCAGTAAAGAGCAAAAACGAAGGAAGCAGGCGAATCAGATTCACGTTTAAGTAACACAGCGGTTTAAAATTTAAGTTACGTTTTCTAATTCATATATGAAATGCATTGCCTGATCATTACCCATTAAGAGAATATCTATACAAGCAGGATAGGAAACATTGCCTCATTTTTTTTTTTTTTGAAGGAGAGTTAGAACGTGATATATTTGATTCTTACTGTTGCTTCATTTTAGAATGGGAACCAGTCCTTGGCGTCCTTTTTGTTCATAATTTCTAGTCTTTCAAGACATCACTAGTTTATTTTATAGATTAATATTCTGTACGTATTACAATGAACAAGAAAATGAAGAGTTTTAGGGTGTGTCAGTGAACACTTATTTTGCTTACATCTGAGCAGCATAATTATTGGAAAATATTCCTTTCTTTTCTCTTAAAAAAGAATTTGAAGTAATCATTATCAGAATAAATCTAATGACTCTCAAAAGTAATTGGCTCACCAACCTAGACAATCCCCCGGATTTACTAATCTTTTGTGCAGGACTAATCTAGTCCTGCATGGAAGCTAGTTTAGGAGGACGCAGCGCCATGCATATTAATGAAGGCGCGCTGCCTGACCTCCTAATCCTACATGGAGCGTAGACGAGTGCAGGAGGCGTGTCTGAGAGCAGAGGTCTCAGTATAAACATGCCCCTGCAAAGTAGAACAGCAGAAACTGTAACTAAATGAGCGAGTCCGCTTATAGGTGTCCGCATATCCCCACCAACAGTCCCCCATGTGCACAACAGCAACAGGACATAAAAATAAAAAGAAGAAACACCTTTATTTTTTTTAAACTCTGAGTACAGCTACAGTATAGGGTAGCGGGTGTGCCCATCACTTAGCTGCGGTTAAAGCAGCTTAAAAGGCTGAAGAGGATAACAAGGAAGATATATGCAAATGAAGCAGCACAGCAATAGTGTAGTGGTCAGAGCATCTGCTTAACAAGCAGGCATTCCCAATTCGAGTCCCACTACAGCGCATACCATTTTCCATGTGAAATCTGTATATGAACATTTCTTTACATTTTTTTGCTGTATAACCTACTAAATAACATTTAAATGTGAATTGGAGTACTGCATTAAATGCACATGCGAAGTGTCAGTGTCATAATGAATAAGGCACTAATAAGCAGGTTTAAGCACAAATAAGCAGCAGTAAGCATATATAAGCAGTAGTAAGCGTGTTTAAGTGCGTTTGCATGGGGGTAAGCATTCCCTACACAGATTGAGCAAAGTAGAAGCTAAGTGATTGTAAGAAACTGTAACCGGAGGTTATCATTGCTTAGCTCCACCCAAACCCGTGCACACCCACTTATAACTGATTTAAAGTGCCTTAATCACTATGTACCCAACGACCCGTGTTCTACCCAGCAACGAAATAAACAGCTTTTGCAAGGCTCGAACTCAGGACCCTGTACACCACAGTCACAGTAGTTAACCACTAAACCATCATAGCAATACATATAAATGAGGTATCAGCAAACTAATCCTCACCACAGGAAAATCAAATCAAACATGTGAACTGAATCTATGTACAGTGTGATGTTGTATAACCTGCCACAGAACATAAATATGTGAACTGGAGTACTGCAGTAAGCATAGATTTGAGGTGTTATTGTAATAAAGTGTAGAAGTCCCCAGGTCACCATACAGTGCATGTACACATGAATCATGGATACCAGACAAATATATAACCTGTAATGAATAATAAATCACTGCCAAAAGGCAAATATAGTGCTAATTAACTATTAGGCAATGCTAACTGCAGCACAGCTCAACTTAGTGTAAGCAATGTGTAGGGGAGCCATTTCAGTCTGCCCAGTGGTATACCTCCTTAAGCAGTGCCAACCTTAGGTAAGCAAGTGTGCCCATAGCTTAGCCTTTTCAAAACTGGCCAATCACGGAAAAGTGTGGGAAATAGGCCCTACTTAAACCCAAGAGGTAGTAATACAGCTCATAACTGGTTGTAGCTTCCCCTTGCAGGCACTATGGCAGTAAGGGGAGAAGAAGCGCTGATGCATCCAGGAGTCCAAGGTCATGGCTGGACTCCTAGTTAAAGACCATGCACAGAGACTGCTGCAGGGCCTGTACCAGGGCTCCCAATATAAGGCAGAGGCCCGGGACTGTCTCGCCCATGATCTCACCAGTGCCACTGGCATACCCCAAACTGGTGAGCAGGTCAGGCACCATTATGCCAACCTGAAGCGGTGGAAGGGGGACCTCTTGGAGGAGTGGCTGCAAGAGGCTAGAGCAACAAGTGATGCCCCATCCTTGTGTAAGTATCAGTCCATGACCTGTTTAATAATTGCCAGATCAGGTAGATCATGGATAGGTATGGCTAAATATTCCTTTTATGTCCCCCACAGCTGCAAAGTAGCGGGCTGCGAACCAGGAGGCCCACATCAGCTGCTTGGTGTGGTTGCGACACGAGGTAGGTCAGTAATACTCATGCTTTTACTGTCATAGGAAATAAAAATAAAAGTAGTAGTAAAGTAATTGCTAGTATAAAACCTGTATTGTTCAAGGCAAGTACTGCATACAGTAGAGAATATGGCAGGAAGAGTCTCATATTGTTAGTGTGGCAGTAAAAGTGCAATACCCTGACAAAACAGGTCCAATTGCTGGACTGTATATCTATATTCTGGTATCATATGGTAATATAGATTTGCAATCATGTAATAGTACTGTTGTATTAAGCACTGTTACCCACACCATGCACCATAAATCAAATGTGTAGGAATGCCTGTATATGACAGGTGCAATCCCCAGAGTCCATTTTGTACAAATGAGAGACAGATAGACAGTAAACAGGAAAAATGCAGACAACAACAACTGAATAGCACATGTAACTGAGATGTGAAATGTTGTTCTTTTAGCATACACAGCCACGGTTCGAATCCTGCAAGTGGTAGCAGTCTGCATACAGAATGATACCCTACAACTGTACAGATATGTCCAGAATGTCTATTAAAGTGGCCCATATCTATTGCCTATCAATCTGTCCCCCTGGGAAATCATTGGGATGATCACAGAAGTATAGGCAGCAAACAGGAAATACAACTGATTGACGCACAGCTATGACAAACATCTGACACACTAGCAACTCCCCAATACCTTATGTGACTAAGAAGCCACGTATGTCCCATTTACACCCCAACTTTCAGAGTGTGTACAGTAACAGAGTGAGTAGTATGTGCAGGATACTAATGTGTAATCTGGAACTTTGTGTGGCAGCAGTCAGGTAGTGCTAACAAACATTGCTCCCACAGGTACATTGGATATAAACAATGTGCTGATAAATACAGACCAGTATAACCTGTACTGGTACTGTCCACCCTGGTATTGTAGGGGATTGTGAGTGTTGCAGTTTCTCCAAATAAGAAAGTATCACTGGTCACTGTCACCCACACTGTGCTACATAATATAACTGTGTATGAAAGCATGTATATGTGTGTGTGTCAGGTCACTAAAGGTGGAAGAGGCCAATATTCTAGATATGTCCAGGCACACCAGCATGTGGTCAACACATGGCCATAGTCTGTGCAGAAAGAGTTGGATAGCATAGTGCAAAACATCAATCAAGAATCTGGGCGTATGTGTACAAACAGTTAGTGTTAACAAACATTCCCTCCACAGGTATACCAGGTAAGAGGTGTATACTGCATGTGTAATGATGTTGACAGCCATATCGGTGTCCAGTATAGGTCTATAGGGTAGTGTAGTAAGACTTGTAAGGTACAGATAACAGCACTGACTAGGAAAGTAATGTTGAGTACAGGAATGTACTACTTGTTAATTGACATATTTCTCTCCCCCCACCTTATCTCCAACAGTAATCAACATACCCACACCAACTGGTATGTACTGACTCTGATAATGGCCAATCATTTGATAAATATTCTAATGGTTCCCACATGTGCCATATTGAATTGTTCCAACATTGTTGGCATGGTGCCATCAATGTACCTGCATGCTGTTCTTATTACCACTGTGGTCCCATATATGCATGTGTTCTGTTTGCTATGCAACTGTTCCGTATCTGGTGTCTGGGTTAATGGGAATATCTATGCATGCTGTATTACCTAACCCTGGAATGTATTGACTATTACTAACCTATATATGATGTTGAAATCTACACACTATAGCACGCTTGGGAAGGTTGGTCCCAGCGGACCCACCTGCCCCACCTCAGGGCCGCGTGTCGCAATTAGAAAGTCAGACTGGCTCTGCGGCTCAGCCCCCAACACAGCTACCTTTGGGGCTGTGAAGGTGCAGTGGTGACTGCCCATGGGTGGGGACCTCAGTCCCCTGTTACCAATAGGGGGCTTGTGGGCTTCCGATATCCCAACACCCCTCCCCATCAAGGTGTTTACCCCCCAAATGTGTCATATACCTCCCCTGTATGTGTCTTGTGTGTCTTGTCTGTTAACCTATCCAACCTACCTCCCCAAATATACCCACTACCCCTCCCCAACATCCCACTTTCACCTGAAAAAAAAGGGCAATCTGTTCCCACAAAAAAATCTCACCCCATACATAGCTGTCCATTTTGCACGTGTCCACTGGACACATGTAATTGGGTCTAATTAGCATCACAATAAATTGATGTTGTCCTCACCCCTCTCCGAGGAGTTTGAGGGTCCAAATCTGCCAACAAATTCAGTGTATATGCACAGCTGTTGCTGTAGAAGAAATGGGCTGCTATGGACCTTTCCTACACCCTTCCTGCACATGCCTAGCTATTTTCCCTTCTGTCTTTCCCTCTTTGTGCCCCTTTTTTCATCACTTTCCTATCAACCCCTTTTTCTTTTCTTTTAAAGAAATTAGCACGGGGGTAAGCGGGAGTAAGCACTTTTAAGCAGCAGTAAGCGGGTTTGTGCCTGATTGCGTGGGGGTAAGCAATGCCTACACAGGTTAAGCAATGTCAAAACTGAGTGTAAGAAAACGTAAGCAGAGGTAGCAGTGCTTACCATCACGCAAACTCGTGCAAACCTGCTTACAACTGCTTTAAAGTGCCTTAATTACTCTGTATCCAACGGGCCATGTTTTGCCCAGCAACAAAATAAACAGCTCCTGCAAGGCTCAAACCAAGGACCCTGCACACCCTAGACAAAGTGATTTACTACTAAGCCATGATAGATACACAGAAATTCAATGTTTTCAGAAACATATCATCCAGTCCTGTCATGCAACAGTACAGAGAATGTATACCAACACCTAGATGTCTGTGTGTGTAACTATATTAATATCTAAACAGATACAACATATATATATATATATATATATATATATATATATATATATATATATATATATATATATATATATATATATATATATATATATATATATATATATATATATATATAGGTATATATGGCCATACATCTGTAGATAGCAATGGCAGATTAACAAATACACATATGTCCACATGCACCGTTAATGAGGTTGACAGGCCCCACACACTATACGACTTGTACAAATAGGCATCCCCCCACAGCCAAACACGTGCGGCCTGCAATACACTACCAAGTACAGTCTGCCTCCCGTAGGACATGTAATATGCGGAAGCCATCAACATCCCCAGGATACAGATACACAGACACAGATATGCAGCTACAGATATTTATAAAAATATATATATATATATATATATATATATATATATATATATATATATATATATACATATATGTGACTACACATACACACACACAGATATATGTACAGTAAGATACATATGTAGAAGGTGCACACAATATGGAACAGCCACTAAGCCTACAGTTAACAACTGGACACTGTATGGGCCACCCATACAAATGTCAATCGTTGCCTGCAACATATTCCCATAGAAAGGTCATAGGAAAGACACCACACACTGGTTTGCAGAAATGGGAAACTTTTAATTGTGTACTATAACAGTTCTATATGCCATGTCATATAGCTGTTCAGATACTGGCAAACATATAAACAGAGTACTGCAACTGTGAAACTGTTACACTAATACAGTAGCCCATTTTGTAACAACCTAGGTCATTTATGGTGCTCCCCACCTAGACTCAATAATACAGGCCTATATGCCACTGTTACATACACTGGCCTCTGGAGTGCATAAGGGCACATATGAATTGTGTAGGTGATGCCCACCCATATATGGCCCCAGCCCCACTGTATTTGTAGGGGATACAACAGCAGTGGACTAATGGCAGCAATGACAGTGTGATATACTCACAGCCCACTACAGAACAAACCCAACAGCATGACATATGTGCAAAGCTTGGTATGTAGATGGAGGACAGAGGCTGGAACACAGGCACATATGTGGAACACTGTTGCCATACACTAAGCAAGTTGCTGGTGTTACAGGATAGTCTGCAACATACCCTTAGTCAGGGAATTGAGGTTAGAAACAGAAATGGATGTAGCCATATACTGATAGCACGCAACACACACACTGCCAGTGTAATATCTGACAAAAGACCTGTGTGGTGGATGGACAACACATGATAGGCATACCTCTGTCCAGCAAGAGGATAGGCTCACAGTAGTGAGCTATGCAGACAGACTGCATTCCAAGGTAGACTAGTATGTATATACACACACACACACACACACACACACACACACACACACACACACACACACACCCTGTAACACCAGTACTATACAAAGCATAACACAACTCTACTCACAGTCTGTCTGTAGTTCCTGATTCTCTTACAAATTTGTGGCCGCTCTGAGTGTGCAGGTTCTCCTGTAAGAGGTATTGCTACCTGCTGTCTGTAACACTGATGTCCACACACAGGAAGGATGTCCATCACACAGGAAATGTAAAGGGACCACGCCCACATGCTTTAGGGATTTATAGTGGGTGGTTGCCATGACAGTGGTAATTGGAAGTAGTACACATGTGTAATTTTATATATATATATATATATACATATATATATATATATATATATATATATATATATATATATATATATATATGGCTATCTGAATAAAGTATATGTACATATATTTCCACCATATGTCCTGGACATGGAGTGTAGCCCTACCCCAGCCCCTATAGTCCCAAAGTCGTAGCGCAAGGGGATGTCAGGTATGTATAGCAGGTATATTACTAGACTGTTGCTACTGTCATTGGGATTGTCTTCACAGACATGATGTGTGTGGAAGGTGACATCTGCTTATAACATGTGTGCCACTGGCTACTGACAGACATCCTAAGGAAATCATTGTAAAGTACCGCCACTAGCATGTAATGCCCATGTGGAGTGCAGCAGAGATATTGGCCAATATATGTGGAACTTCAGGCACACCCTGTACAGTCCAGAGGTATACACATAATCCCTTAGTGCACAACATCTGTACCAGGCCTGACAATATGGATGTAGACAGCCATGTAGGTGGGTATAACACATAATGACTGGTATACATTTGCCACCATAGGTTTTGGATTGACACACTCCTGTCTGGCCTGGCACATAATGACTGCTGGTACAGGGGTGCCATGGACACATACTACCCACTAGATATTGACATGCATCTGTACAGCATCCCACTGTTCTGTCTGACATACATGACTTTTAAGGGAGCCCCAGCAGCAGTACATCTGGCAAGTATCTGCACATGACATCTCACTGGGTAAGTACACTAAGCTGCTAGGCATGTAACAATGCCCTGTGCAGGCTACAGGCAGACTGGCTCAAGACTGGCCTACATCTTGTATGGGGGAATGCACATGTACCTGCATATATAGCAGGCTCAATAGACATATCACAGCACAGGGTAAGATACACCTGTGTGAAAGTGCATAACCACAACCAATGTGAACACAGCCACAGCCACATATGGTAAGCTAGCATAATATTACAGTATATGGACTATCTGTTCTACACCATCCTCATATGTGCCACTCACAGAATGACCCTACATATACTGGGCTGCTACACAGTTTGTTCTGATGGCTGTCTGTGGTATGGGACATGTGTGTGTGTATGGCCCTACAAACATGTATGCCAAAATGGTACCATACAGTGGGGCAGCATGTAACATCAGATAGAAGGGGAGCTAGAACAGTGACATCTACCACAGCCTGTACACAGGCTAAAATACATACTAAAATACACACACTGCTGACATTCATTATCACTACACAGACCTCAGTACTATACAAACATCCACAGAATGTCCAGGTTATGTCATGAAATATAACCCCTACTGTACATGACGTGTAGCAATCTGATATATCACTGACTTGTTATCAGATATGATGACACTATTTATGGTGTGCAGCACATATGCACCACTTCATGCACACCATATGTACAAAGGTAGACAGAGGTGTGGCTGACAGCACATACACAGGGCCAATATAGACATGTTGCTGTGATAACCTCATACATTTACCATTGTAACAGGGTTTGTTGCAACATATGTCCTATGAGGGATATGAAGTCAGTAACTGTCACGGCCTTCACCATATGCACACTGCAATCCTCACACTACCTTCTGCATTCCACAGATAGATGCTCCGTGGCTAACACATGAAACCAAAGGCACAACACTGCCCAGTCTGCAGATGACCCTGCAGATGGGGATTCCTCATATACATGGAACTGACATGGCAGGTATTGTGACATGTACGACAGGCATATCCAGACAAACACTGTTAAACCAACATTACTCCAAATGCAGTATAGCAGCACTTAGTCTGTAGTCAGGTCAGGCACATCCGCCTCCTGTTTGTTGCCGTCTTTCCCACAGTGTATGTTGTTAGAGGTAAATCCCCAATCCATCTGAGATGCTGTTTGCCAAACAACAGATCTAGTTCCTGCTCACAGTGACTGAAAAGAGCCAACACCACCATGATGTTCCTAGGTATTGCAGTGTGTTTCCATGCAATTGGCTATGGGAATGTTACCACAGCTGTTCCACATGCAATCAGCTAGGGGAGAGCTGCAATTCATACAGAGGCCTTCAGCTGATCATGAGCATCACTTAAAATACACACTCTGCTGCCTAAGCAAAGCAGGTGTGGGTCTCCACATCCACCAGAGAGGCAGACAGAGGCAAATACATGTCAGGGAGGGGTGGGATAGTAAATCTGAAACATGTTTGTGTCACACATCTACCAGCACAGGGTATCAAACCCCTAAGAGCCATGTAGTGCTATCACAGTTCGATGCAGTTATTGGATGTGCCACATGGGTTACCTGCTGTGGAGCACTCAGAACATATATGTGATGGTGAGTGACATCTGCAACAGGGATACGGTAGATATACGGTAGGTGACATACAAGTGCCTGACTGCATGAACAGATGCCAGCATCAACACAGCCACACTTTCACAGGGACGCACACACATTGACACACTTGGCAGGGCCAGGAGTACAATTCATCACTAGTGGGATTGCCACAACACATCAGTGTGCAGGTATCACATGCACCACACGGGTCATACAGAGGTCGTATGGGCAAAGATTATGAGAAGGTGTCAGACATCAGACAGCATGCTTCAGGATGCCCAGGGGGGTTGTAGTGAGTGTGGTTGTGGACATATGCACCATACTACACACACATGAACACACAGGGTGCCAGTTCTGACATGCATGGGTGCATGTCTGCATGGGTGTGTGGTGGTCAACTGCGCCAGCAGGCTATACAAGAGTAGGCAATGGGTATACCTTGGCATCAGGCCACATGACAATGGTCTGCATTGTGGTAAAAAACTTTTTTACACTGTGAAGGACACCAATGAGGAAGAGAAAAGGCAAACACTTAGATGTAACTCGGCAGCCTTGATGAATAGTAGTAAAATCAAAACTTTAATAAAAGGACTGCTTATTTTATGTTATATTCTTTTTATTAAAGTTTTGATTTTACTATTAAGTTTTACTGCCATGGTGGACATCAGGAGTTTTTAGTAGTAGTATGGTCTGCATTGTGGCTCAAGCTTGTAGTTTTTGCATTTACCCACACAGGTGGGTATTGTATCCCCCATCCAGTCACCTGGGTGACTATTGTGTGTGGCCAGTGCTGTGCATCACTTGCCATGTATGTGTTCCTTAATCCATGACATGGATGGTGTCTAGGATGTGCACACCTCCCACATGCATGTACAGTGACCTGTGGAACTGTACCTGGGGTGTCTGGCCCATGTTGTGAACACAGATTATCATCAGATGTGCCAGTCTTGCCCACCTGTGGCAGGGACTGGTAATGGGCAGCAGTCTTACCCTGCACCTACATTGATAGCATGCTAACAGCATTCCCTGATGTCAGTGTCATCTGTCCATACAGGGCATGTTGTCAGGCATGGTATGTCCGTTGTGGGTCACATGTGAAGGCACCACAGTTGGTGAGGTGTCCATTAGGGAGGTGCACTGTCTGCATGTACATGCATATTGGACAGATGGGCAGGGTGGCATGCCCTCTGTAGCCCACTGCTATCATTCCATAGTTACTATCAGTGGCCAGTATGCAGTGTACTACCCACTTATTGGCTGTTGCCTAGGCATGTGTGTGCGTATGAAACATGGATTGAGTGTGGTCTCTGGGTAATAGTGGGGTTGCTAACTGTGATTGCCTGGCCTTGATGTCACATGTATGGTTATGGCTTTGGACCCCAGCCTCTCAGCTATTTTACATCTGTTATTTCTGTATGGTTGACATTGTGATATATAGTAGGGCCACCATACAAGAAATAAGCAAAACTCCTTCCTCATTGCCCACACTCACACCCACCTCTACACAGGATATGAGTTACAAACACACACCTGTCATGTCTGGTAGTGGAACCCCTACCTAACTAGTTTATTACACTACAACACTACACAGTTATAGCATGCGCCACGGACATTACTGGAGTACTTATTCCCCAAAGGTGTATTTCACAATGAGTGACATCAGCAGGATTACCAAAGTAGGGCATTTCAACTGTACTGCGAGTGACTAGCCTAAAATGCATTGCTCCCTACACAGACAGTGAGACACGCACAAAACATCCACAACTGACATGTGTGGGTATAGAACCCCTGACTGAGGTCTATATCACACTACAGCATGGAGCTGTTATAGGACGCACCACGGGGATTACTAGGGGAACTTTTTCCCCAAAGGTGTATTTCACAATGAATGACATCAGCAGGATTGCCAAAGTAGGGCATTTTAAATGTATTGCGAGTGACTAGCCTATAATGCATTTCTCCATACACAGACATTGAAACACACACAAAACATCCAGAACTGCCATGGGTGGAGATGGAACCCTACCACAGTTCTAAATCACATTACAGCAGTACACAGTTACAGAATGCGCAACGGAGAATACTGGGCTACACCCTTCCCCGAGGTGTATTTCTAAGTGAGTGACAGCAGCCTTGCCAAAGTTGAGTATATGAATTCTAAAGAGTGTGTGTACCCTAAAAAGCATTTTTTTCTACTTAGCAGAGACACACAGATTCACACACAAACACACGCACACAGTTGCCAAGTCTGGGGTTAGAACACCTACCTAACTATTTTATTACACTACAGCAGTGCACAGTTACAGGACGCGCTGTGGAGATTACTGGGTTATAACTTTCTCAGAGGTGTATTTCCAGGTGAGTGACATCAGCAGCCTTGCCAAAGTTGAGTATATGAATTGTACAGAGTGTGAGTAGCCTAAAAAGCATTGCTCTCTATGCAATCAGACACACACAGATTCACACACCAACACACAGTTACCAAGTCTGAGGTTAGAACACAAACCTAACTACTTTATCACACTACAGTAGTATGTAGTTACAGGACGTGCTACGGAGATTACTTGGCTATAACCTTCACTGAGGTGTATTTCTAGGTGAGTTACATCAGCAGCCTTGCCAAAGTTGAGTATATGAATTGTACGGAGTGTGAGTAGCCTAAAAAGCATTGCTCTGTACACAGCTAGAGACAGAGAGAAATGTACACAAACACACAATCACACAGTTGCCAAGTCTAGGGTTAGAACTCCCACCTAACTACTTTATCACACTACAGCAGTATGCAGTTATGGGACGCACCATGGAGATTACTGAGCTACAGCTCTCCCAAAGGTGTATTTCACATTGGAAGACCTTAGCGGGCTTGTCATAGTACTGCTATGGAGAGGGTGGTGTGTGCATGGGCCATAATCCATTCATGTAGGGGTTGACATGACACATGCGGGCACACACGAGGTCATATGTCACAAGTACGTGTATACAGCTACTAGAGGACTACTTCCTTGTACAGCCATGTTGCACAGCTTGCCCATGATCCACATAGTCTGTCATGCTGACATATACTGGTGGCTAGTATCTGCAGTGAGTGACATCTGCACCTCATGTGTTTGGGTCCCTTTGGCTGTGTGCTGGGTGGGACAGGCCCAGATGGCTCCTTGTGCTAGTCCATC